>NW_027278510.1:0-185745 GCF_030028105.1 Mobula birostris
AGTACATTGGTGTAAAATTGAAATGTATACTATTTGTATTATCTAAGCATTGTATGCACTGAGATAACAACTTTTTTGTGTTGATGTGTGGAGCCATGAAAAATCTTTCAAACTACTCAGAATCATTTGGGAAGTTAACCTAAGGTGTTTCCATTAGGTTTGCAGTATGTAGTTTGGTGTAAAATTGAAATGTATACTATTTGTATTATCTAACCATTGTATGCCCTGAGTTAACAACATTTTTGTGTTGATGTGTAGAGCCATGAAACAACTTTCAAACTATTCATAATCATGTGGGAAGTTAACTTAAAATGTTTCCCAATGGTGTGCACTCTGCACTTTGAAGGAAAATTGAGATGTATACTACCTTAATGTCTAACATAGTATGCACTGAGAAAGTAACTTTTTTCTCTTGATGAACAGAGGCATGAAACAACTTTAAACCTACTCATACTCATGTGGAAAGTTAACCTAAGTAGTTTCCAGTAGGTTTGTAGTAAGTACTTTGGTGTAAAATTGAAATGTATACTATTTGTATTATCTAAGCATTGTATGCACTGAGATAACAACTTTTTTGTGTTGATGTATGGAGCCATGAAAAAACTTCCAAACTACTCATATTCATTAAGGAAGTTAACCTAAGGTGTTTCCATTAGGTTTGCAGTAAGTACTTTGGTGTAAAATTGAAATGTATACTATTTGTATTGTCTAAGCATAGAATGCACTGAGAAAGTAACTTTTTTGCCTTGATGAACAGAGGCATGAAACAACTTTCAACCTACTCATACTCATGTGGGAAGTTAACCAAAAGTGTTTCCATTAGGTTTGCAGTAAGTTCTTTGGAGTAAAATTGAAATGTATACTATTTGTATTGTCTTAGTATTGTATGCACTGAGAAAACAACTTTTTTCTCTTGATGTGCAGAGCCATAATACAACTTTCAAACTATTCATAATCATGTGGGAAGTTAATTTAAAATGTTTCCCAATGGTTTGCACTCTGCACTTTGGTGGAAAATTGAGATGTATACTACCTTAATGTCAGAACATAGTATGCACTGAGAAAGTAACTTTTTTGTCTTGATGAACAGAGACATGAAACAACTTTCAACCTACTCATACTCATGTGGGAAGTTAACCAAAAGTGTTTCCATTTGGTTTGCAGTAAGTACTTTGGAGTAAAATTGAAATGTATACTATTTGTATTGTCTTAGTATAGTATGCTCTGAGATAACAACTATTTTGTTTTCATGTGTGGATCCATAATACAACTTTCAAACAACTCAGAAACATGTGGGAAGGTAACCAAAGGTGTTTCCATTAGGTTTGCAGTAAGTACTTTGGAGTAAAATTGAAATGTATACTATTTGTATCGTCTTAGTATAGTATGCTCTGAGATAACAACTATTTTGTTTTCATGTGTAGATCCATAATACAACTTTCAAACAACTCAGAAACATGTGGGAAGGTAACCAAAGGTGTTTCCATTAGGTTTGCAGTAAGTACTTTGGTGTAAAATTGAAATGTATACTATTTGCATTGTCTAAGCATTTTATGCACAGAGAGATCAACTTTTTTGTCTTTATGTGCACAGGTTTGAAGCAACTTTCAGACATCTCAGAATCATGTGGGAAGTTAACCTAAGGTGTTTCCATTAGGTTTGCAGTAAGTACTTTGGTGTAAAATTGAAATGTATACTATTTATATTATCTAATCATTGTATGCCCTGAGTTAACAACATTTTTGTGTTGATGTGTAGAGCCATGAAAGAACTTTCAAACTATTCATAATCATGTGGGAAGTTAACTTTAGCTGTTTCCATTAGGTTTGCAGTGAGTACTTTGGTGTAAAATTGAAATGTATACTATTTGTATTGCCTAAGCCTAGTATGCACTGAGAAAGTAACTTTTTTGTCTTGATGAACAGAGGCATGAAACAACTTTCAACCTACTCATAGTCATGTGGGAAGCTAACCAAAGGTGTTTGCATTAGGTTTGCAGTAAGTACTTTGGTGTAAAAGTGAAATGTATGCTATTTGTATTGTAAAAGCATTGTATGCACTGAGAGATCAACTTTTTTGTTTTCATGTGTAGACCCATAATACAACTTTCAAACAACTCAGAAACGTGTGGGAAGTTAACCTAAGGTGTTTCCATTAGGTTTGCAGTAAGTACTTTCGTGTAAAATTGAAATGTATACTATTTGTATTATCTAAGCATTGTATGCACTGAGATAACAACTTTTTTGTGTTGATGTATAGAGCCATGAAAAAACTTTCAAACTACTCATAATCATTTGGGAAGTTAACCTAAGGTGTTTCCATTAGGTTTGCAGTAAGTACTTTAGTGTAAAATTGAAATGTATACTATTTGTATTCTCTAAGCATAGTATGCACTGAGAAAGTAACTTTTTTGTCTTGATGAACAGAGGCATGAAACAACTTTCAACCTACTCATACTCATGTGGGAAGTTAACCAAAGGTGGTACCATTCGGTTTGCAGTAAGTACTTTGGTGTAAAATTGAAATGTATACTATTTGTATTGTAAAAGCATTGTATGCACTCAGAGATCAACTTTTTTGTCATTAAGTGCACAGGTATGAAACAATTTCAGACATCTCAGAATCATGTGGGAAGTTAACCTAAGGTGTTTCCATTAGGTTTGCATTAAGTACTTTGGTGTAAAATTGAAATGTATACTATTTGTATTACCTAACCATTGTATGCCCTGAGTTATCAACATTTTTGTGTTGATGTTTAGAGCCATGAAACAACTTTCAAACTATTCATAATCATGTGGGAAGTTAACTTAAAATGTTTCCCAATGGTTTGCACTCTGCACTTTGGTGGAAAATTGAGATGTATACTACCTTAATGTCTAACATAGTATGCACTGAGAAAGTAACTTTTTTGTCTTCATGAACAGAGGCATGAAACAACTTTCAACCTACTCATACTCATGTGGGAAGTTAACCAAAGGTTTTTCCATTAGGTTTGCAGTAAGTACTTTGGTGTAAAATTGAAATGTATGCTATTTGTATTGTAAATGCATTGTATGCACTGAGATAACAACTTTTTTGTGTTGATGTATGGAGCCATGAAAAAACTTCCAAACTACTCATAATCATTTGGGAAGTTAACCTAAGGTGTTTCCATTAGGTTTGCAGTAAGTACTTCGGTGTAAAATTGAAATGTATACTATTTGTATTGTCTAAGCATAGTATGCACTGAGAAAGTAACTTTTTTGTCTTGATGAACAGAGGCATGAAACAACTTTCAACCTACTCATACTCATGTGGGAAGTTAACCAAAAGTGTTTCCATTAGGTTTGCAGTAAGTTCTTTGGAGTAAAATTGAAATGTATACTATTTGTATTGTCTTAGTATTGTATGCACTGAGAAAACAACTTTTTTCTCTTGATGTGCAGAGCCATAATACAACTTTCAAACTATTCATAATCATGTGGGAAGTTAATTTAAAATGTTTCCCAATGGTTTGCACTCTGCACTTTGGTGGAAAATTGAGATGTATACTACCTTAATGTCAGAACATAGTATGCACTGAGAAAGTAACTTTTTTGTCTTGATGAACAGAGACATGAAACAACTTTCAACCTACTCATACTCATGTGGGAAGTTAACCAAAGGTTTTTCCATTAGGTTTGCAGTAAGTACTTTAGTGTAAAATTGAAATGTATGCTATTTGTATTGTAAATGCATTGTATGCACTGAGAGATCAACCTTTTTTGTCTTTATGTGCACAGGTGTGAAACAACTTTCAGACATCTCAGAATCATGTGGGAAGTTAACCTAAGGTGTTTCCATTAGGTTTGCAGTAAGTACTTGGTGTAAAATTGAAATGTATACTATTTGTATTATCTAACCATTGTATGCACTGAGATAACAACTTTTTTGTGTTGATGTGTGGAGCCATGAAAAAACTTTCAAACTACTCATAATCATTTGGGAAGTTAACCTAAGGTGTTTCCATTAGTTTTGCAGTATGTAGTTTGGTGTAAAATTGAAATGTATACTATTTGAATTATCTAACCATTGTATGCCCTGAGTTAACAACATTTTTGTGTTGATGTGTGGAGCCATGAAAAAGCTTTCAAACTACTCATAATCATGTGGGAAGTTAACTTAAAATGTTTCCCAATGGTTTGCACTCTGCACTTTGGTGGAAAATTGAGATGTATACTACCTTAATGTCAGAAAATAGTATGCACTGAGAAAGTAACTTTTTTGTCTTGATGAACAGAGGTATGAAACAACATTCAAAGTACTCATACTCATGTGGGAAGTTAACCTAATGTGTTTCCATTAGGTTTTCAGGAAGAACTTTGGTGTAAAATTGAAATGTAGACTATTTGTATTATCTAAGCATTGTCTGCACTGAGATAAGAACTTTTTTGTGTTGATGTATGGAGCCATGAAAAAACTTTCAAACTACTCATAATCATTTGGGAAGTTAACCTAAGCTGTTTCCATTAGGTCTGCAGTAAGTACTTTGGTGTAAAATTGAAATGTATACTATTTGTATTGTCTAAGCCTAGTATGCACTGAGAAATAACTTTTTTGTCTTGATGAACAGAGGCATGAAACAACTTTCAACCTACCCATACTCATGTGGGAAGCTGACCAAAAGAGTTTCCATTGCGTTTGCAGTAAGTACTTTGGAGTAAAATTGAAATGTATACTATTTGTATTATCTAAGCATTGTATGCACTGAGATAACAACTTTTTTGTGTTGATGTGTGGAGCCATGAAAAAACTTTCAAACTACTCATAATCTTTTGGGAAGTTAACCTAAGGTGTTTCCATTAGTTTTGCAGTATGTAGTTTGTTGTAAAATTGAAATGTATACTATTTGTATTATCTAACCATTGTATGCCCTGAGTTAGCAACATTTTTGTGTTGATGTGTGGAGCCATGAAAAAGCTTTCAAACTACTCATAATCATGTGGGAAGTTAACTTAAAATGTTTCCCAATGGTTTGCACTCTGCACTTTGGTGGAAAATTGAGATGTATACTACCTTAATGTCAGAAAATAGTATGCACTGAGAAAGTAACTTCTTTGTCTTGATGAACAGAGGTATGAAACAACATTCAACCTACTCATACTCATGTGGGAAGTTAACCTAAGGTGTTTCCATTAGGTTTTCAGGAAGAACTTTGGTGTGAAATTGAAATGTAGACTATTTGTATTATCTAAGCATTGTCTGCACTGAGATAAGAACTTTTTTGTGTTGATGTATGGAGCCATGAAAAAACTTTCAAACTACTCATAATCATTTGGGAAGTTAACCTGAGCTGTTTCCATTAGGTTTGCAGTAAGTACTTTGGTGTAAAATTGAAATGTATACTATTTGTATTGTCTAAGCCTAGTATGCACTGAGAAATAACTTTTTTGTCTTGATGAACAGAGGCATGAAACAACTTTCAACCTACTCATACTCATGTGGGAAGCTGACCAAAAGAGTTTCCATTGCGTTTGCAGTAAGTACTTTGGAGTAAAATTGAAATGTATACTATTTGTATTATCTAAGCATTGTATGCACTGAGATAACAACTTTTTTGTGTTGATGTGTGGAGCCATGAAAAAACTTTCAAACTACTCATAATCATTTGGGAAGTTAACCTAAGGTGTTTCCATTAGTTTTGCAGTATGTAGTTTGTTGTAAAATTGAAATGTATACTATTTGCACTGTAAAAGCATTGTATGCACTGAGAGATCAACTTTTTTCTCTTAATGTGCACAGGTATGAAACAACTTTCAGACATCTCAGAATCATGTGGGAAGTTAACCTAAGGTGTTTCCATTTGGTTTGCAGTAAGTACATTGGTGTAAAATTGAAATGTATACTATTTGTATTATCTAAGCATTGTATGCACTGAGATAACAACTTTTTTGTGTTGATGTGTGGAGCCATGAAAAATCTTTCAAACTACTCAGAATCATTTGGGAAGTTAACCTAAGGTGTTTCCATTAGGTTTGCAGTATGTAGTTTGGTGTAAAATTGAAATGTATACTATTTGTATTATCTAACCATTGTATGCCCTGAGTTAACAACATTTTTGTGTTGATGTGTAGAGCCATGAAACAACTTTCAAACTATTCATAATCATGTGGGAAGTTAACTTAAAATGTTTCCCAATGGTGTGCACTCTGCACTTTGAAGGAAAATTGAGATGTATACTACCTTAATGTCTAACATAGTATGCACTGAGAAAGTAACTTTTTTCTCTTGATGAACAGAGGCATGAAACAACTTTAAACCTACTCATACTCATGTGGAAAGTTAACCTAAGTAGTTTCCAGTAGGTTTGTAGTAAGTACTTTGGTGTAAAATTGAAATGTATACTATTTGTATTATCTAAGCATTGTATGCACTGAGATAACAACTTTTTTGTGTTGATGTATGGAGCCATGAAAAAACTTCCAAACTACTCATAATCATTTGGGAAGTTAACCTAAGGTGTTTCCATTAGGTTTGCAGTAAGTACTTTGGTGTAAAATTGAAATGTATACTATTTGTATTGTCTAAGCATAGAATGCACTGAGAAAGTAACTTTTTTGCCTTGATGAACAGAGGCATGAAACAACTTTCAACCTACTCATACTCATGTGGGAAGTTAACCAAAAGTGTTTCCATTAGGTTTGCAGTAAGTTCTTTGGAGTAAAATTGAAATGTATACTATTTGTATTGTCTTAGTATTGTATGCACTGAGAAAACAACTTTTTTCTCTTGATGTGCAGAGCCATAATACAACTTTCAAACTATTCATAATCATGTGGGAAGTTAATTTAAAATGTTTCCCAATGGTTTGCACTCTGCACTTTGGTGGAAAATTGAGATGTATACTACCTTAATGTCAGAACATAGTATGCACTGAGAAAGTAACTTTTTTGTCTTGATGAACAGAGACATGAAACAACTTTCAACCTACTCATACTCATGTGGGAAGTTAACCAAAAGTGTTTCCATTTGGTTTGCAGTAAGTACTTTGGAGTAAAATTGAAATGTATACTATTTGTATTGTCTTAGTATAGTATGCTCTGAGATAACAACTATTTTGTTTTCATGTGTGGATCCATAATACAACTTTCAAACAACTCAGAAACATGTGGGAAGGTAACCAAAGGTGTTTCCATTAGGTTTGCAGTAAGTACTTTGGTGTAAAATTGAAATGTATACTATTTGCATTGTCTAAGCATTTTATGCACAGAGAGATCAACTTTTTTGTCTTTATGTGCACAGGTTTGAAGCAAATTTCAGACATCTCAGAATCATGTGGGAAGTTAACCTAAGGTGTTTCCATTAGGTTTGCAGTAAGTACTTTGGTGTAAAATTGAAATGTATACTATTTATATTATCTAATCATTGTATGCCCTGAGTTAACAACATTTTTGTGTTGATGTGTGGAGCCATGAAAGAACTTTCAAACTATTCATAATCATGTGGGAAGTTAACTTAAGCTGTTTCCATTAGGTTTGCAGTGAGTACTTTGGTGTAAAATTGAAATGTATACTATTTGTATTGCCTAAGCCTAGTATGCACTCAGAAAGTAACTTTTTTGTCTTGATGAACAGAGGCATGAAACAACTTTCAACCTACTCATAGTCATGTGGGAAGCTAACCAAAGGTGTTTGCATTAGGTTTGCAGTAAGTACTTTGGTGTAAAAGTGAAATGTATGCTATTTGTATTGTAAAAGCATTGTATGCACTGAGAGATCAACTTTTTTGTTTTCATGTGTAGACCCATAATACAACTTTCAAACAACTCAGAAACGTGTGGGAAGTTAACCTAAGGTGTTTCCATTAGGTTTGCAGTAAGTACTTTCGTGTAAAATTGAAATGTATACTATTTGTATTATCTAAGCATTGTATGCACTGAGATAACAACTTTTTTGTGTTGATGTATAGAGCCATGAAAAAACTTTCAAACTACTCATAATCATTTGGGAAGTTAACCTAAGGTGTTTCCATTAGGTTTGCAGTAAGTACTTTAGTGTAAAATTGAAATGTATACTATTTGTATTCTCTAAGCATAGTATGCACTGAGAAAGTAACTTTTTTGTCTTCATGAACAGAGGCATGAAACAACTTTCAACCTACTCATACTCATGTGGGAAGTTAACCAAAGTTGGTACCATTCGGTTTGCAGTAAGTACTTTGGTGTAAAATTGAAATGTATACTATTTGTATTGTAAAAGCATTGTATGCACTCAGAGATCAACTTTTTTGTCATTAAGTGCACAGGTATGAAACAATTTCAGACATCTGAGAATCATGTGGGAAGTTAACCTAAGGTGTTTCCATTAGGTTTGCATTAAGTACTTTGGTGTAAAATTGAAATGTATACTATTTGTATTACCTAACCATTGTATGCCCTGAGTTATCAACATTTTTGTGTTGATGTTTAGAGCCATGAAACAACTTTCAAACTATTCATAATCATGTGGGAAGTTAACTTAAAATGTTTCCCAATGGTTTGCACTCTGCACTTTGGTGGAAAATTGAGATGTATACTACCTTAATGTCTAACATAGTATGCACTGAGAAAGTAACTTTTTTGTCTTCATGAACGGAGGCATGAAACAACTTTCAACCTACTCATACTCATGTGGGAAGTTAACCAAAGGTTTTTCCATTAGGTTTGCAGTAAGTACTTTGGTGTAAAATTGAAATGTATGCTATTTGTATTGTAAATGCATTGTATGCACTGAGAGATCAACTTTTTTGTCTTTATGTGCACAGGTGTGAAACAACTTTCAGACATCTCAGAATCATGTGGGAAGTTAACCTAAGGTGTTTCCATTAGGTTTGCAGTAAGTACTTGGTGTAAAATTGAAATGTATACTATTTGTATTATCTAACCATTGTATGCACTGAGATAACAACTTTTTTGTGTTGATGTGTGGAGCCATGAAAAAACTTTCAAACTATTCATAATCATTTGGGAAGTTAACCTAAGGTGTTTCCATTAGTTTTGCAGTATGTAGTTTGGTGTAAAATTGAAATGTATACTATTTGTATTATCTAACCATTGTATGCCCTGAGTTAGCAACATTTTTGTGTTGATGTGTGGAGCCATGAAAAAGCTTTCAAACTACTCATAATCATGTGGGAAGTTAACTTAAAATGTTTCCCAATGGTTTGCACTCTGCACTTTGGTGGAAAATTGAGATGTATACTACCTTAATGTCAGAAAATAGTATGCACTGAGAAAGTAACTTTTTTGTCTTGATGAACAGAGGTATGAAACAACATTCAACCTACTCATACTCATGTGGGAAGTTAACCTAAGGTGTTTCCATTAGGTTTTCAGGAAGAACTTTGGTGTAAAATTGAAATGTAGACTATTTGTATTATCTAAGCATTGTCTGCACTGAGATAAGAACTTTTTTGTGTTGATGTATGGAGCCATGAAAAAACTTTCAAACTACTCATAATCATTTGGGAAGTTAACCTGAGCTGTTTCCATTAGGTTTCCAGTAAGTACTTTGGTGTAAAATTGAAATGTATACTATTTGTATTGTCTAAGCCTAGTATGCACTGAGAAATAACTTTTTTGTCTTGATGAACAGAGGCATAAAACAACTTTCAACCTACTCATACTCATGTGGGAAGCTGACCAAAAGAGTTTCCATTGCGTTTGCAGTAAGTACTTTGGAGTAAAATTGAAATGTATACTATTTGTATTATCTAAGCATTGTATGCACTGAGATAACAACTTTTTTGTGTTGATGTGTGGAGCCATGAAAAAACTTTCAAACTACTCATAATCATTTGGGAAGTTAACCTAAGGTGTTTCCAATAGGTTTGCAGTAATTACTTTGGTGTAAAATTGAAATGTATACTATTTGCACTGTAAAAGCATTGTAGGCACTGAGAGATCAACTTTTTTCTCTTTATGTGCACAGGTATGAAACAACTTTCAGACATTTCAGAATCATGTGGGAAGTTAACCTAAGGTGTTTCTATTTGGTTTGCAGTAAGTACTTTGGTGTAAAATCTAAGCATTGTATGCACTGAGATAACAACTTTTTTGTGTTGATGTGTGGAGCCATGAAAAAACTTTCAAACTACTCAGAATCATTTGGGAAGTTAACCTAAGGTGTTTCCATTAGGTTTGCAGTAAGTACTTTGGTGTAAAATTGAAATGTATACTATTTGTATTGTCTAAGCATAGTATGCACTGAGAAAGTAACTTTTTTGTCTTGATGAACAGAGGCATGAAACAACTTTCAACCTACTCATACTCATGTGGGAAGTTAACCAAAAGTGTTTCCATTAGGTTTGCAGTAAGTTCTTTGGAGTAAAATTCAAATGTATACTATTTGTATTGTCTTAGTATTGTATGCACTCAGAGATCAACTTTTTTGTCATTAAGTGCACAGGTATGAAACAATTTCAGACATCTCAGAATCATGTGGGAAGTTAACCTAAGGTGTTTCCATTAGGTTTGCATTAAGTACTTTGGTGTAAAATTGAAATGTATACCATTTGTATTACCTAACCATTGTATGCCCTGAGTTATCAACATTTTTGTGTTGATGTTTAGAGCCATGAAACAACTTTCAAACTATTCATAATCATGTGGGAAGTTAACTTAAAATGTTTCCCAATGGTTTGCACTCTGCACTTTGGTGGAAAATTGAGATGTATACTACCTTAATGTCTAACATAGTATGCACTGAGAAAGTAACTTTTTTGTCTTCATGAACAGAGGCATGAAACAACTTTCAACCTACTCATACTCATGTGGGAAGTTAACCAAAGGTTTTTCCATTAGGTTTGCAGTAAGTACTTTGGTGTAAAATTGAAATGTATGCTATTTGTATTGTAAATGCATTGTATGCACTGAGAGATCAACTTTTTTGTCTTTATGTGCACAGGTGTGAAACAACTTTCAGACATCTCAGAATCATGTGGGAAGTTAACCTAAGGTGTTTCCATTAGGTTTGCAGTAAGTACTTGGTGTAAAATTGAAATGTATACTATTTGTATTATCTAACCATTGTATGCACTGAGATAACAACTTTTTTGTGTTGATGTGTGGAGCCATGAAAAAGCTTTCAAACTACCCATAATCATGTGGGAAGTTAACTTAAAATGTTTCCCAATGGTTTGCACTCTGCACTTTGGTGGAAAATTGAGATGTATACTACCTTAATATCAGAAAATAGTATGCACTGAGAAAGTAACTTTTTTGTCTTGATGAACAGAGGTATGAAACAACATTCAACCTACTCATACTCATGTGGGAAGTTAACCTAAGGTGTTTCCATTAGGTTTTCAGGAAGAACTTTGGTGTAAAATTGAAATGTAGACTATTTGTATTATCTAAGCATTGTCTGCACTGAGATAAGAACTTTTTTGTGTTGATGTATGGAGCCATGAAAAAACTTTCAAACTACTCATAATCATTTGGGAAGTTAACCTAAGCTGTTTCCATTAGGTTTGCAATAAGTACTTTGGTGTAAAATTGAAATGTATACTATTTGTATTGTCTAAGCCTAGTATGCACTGAGAAATAACTTTTTTGTCTTGAAGAACAGAGGCATGAAACAACTTTCAACCTACTCACACTCATGTGGGAAGCTGACCAAAAGAGTTTCCATTGCGTTTGCAGTAAGTACTTTGGAGTAAAATTGAAATGTATACTATTTGTATTATCTAAGCATTGTATGCACTGAGATAACAACTTTTTTGTGTTGATGTGTGGAGCCATGAAAAAACTTTCAAACTACTCATAATCATTTGGGAAGTTAACCTAAGGTGTTTCCAATAGGTTTGCAGTAATTACTTTGGTGTAAAATTGAAATGTATACTATTTGCACTGTAAAAGCATTGTATGCACTGAGAGATCAACTTTTTTCTCTTTATGTGCACAGGTATGAAACAACTTTCAGACATTTCAGAATCATGTGGGAAGTTAACCTAAGGTGTTTCCATTTGGTTTGCAGTAAGTACTTTGGTGTAAAATCTAAGCATTGTATGCACTGAGATAACAACTTTTTTGTGTTGATGTATGGAGCCATGAAAAAACTTTCAAACTACTCAGAATCATTTGGGAAGTTAACCTAAGGTGTTTCCATTAGGTTTGCAGTAAGTACTTTGGTGTAAAATTGAAATGTATACTATTTGTATTGTCTAAGCATAGTATGCACTGAGAAAGTAACTTTTTTGTCTTGATGAACAGAGGCATGAAACAACTTTCAACCTACTCATACTCATGTGGGAAGTTAACCAAAAGTGTTTCCATTAGGTTTGCAGTAAGTTCTTTGGAGTAAAATTGAAATGTATACTATTTGTATTGTCTTAGTATTGTATGCACTCAGAGATCAACTTTTTTGTCATTAAGTGCACAGGTATGAAACAATTTCAGACATCTCAGAATCATGTGGGAAGTTAACCTAAGGTGTTTCCATTAGGTTTGCATTAAGTACTTTGGTGTAAAATTGAAATGTATACTATTTGTATTACCTAACCATTGTATGCCCTGAGTTATCAACATTTTTGTGTTGATGTTTAGAGCCATGAAACAACTTTCAAACTATTCATAATCATGTGGGAAGATAACTTAAAATGTTTCCCAATGGTTTGCACTCTGCACTTTGGTGGAAAATTGAGATGTATACTATCTTAATGTCTAACATAGTATGCACTGAGAAAGTAACTTTTTTGTCTTCATGAACAGAGGCATGAAACAACTTTCAACCTACTCATACTCATGTGGGAAGTTAACCAAAGGTTTTTCCATTAGGTTTGCAGTAAGTACTTTGGTGTAAAATTGAAATGTATGCTATTTCTATTGTAAATGCATTGTATGCACTGAGAGATCAACTTTTTTGTCTTTATGTGCACAGGTGTGAAACAACTTTCAGACATCTCTGAATCATGTGGGAAGTTAACCTAAGGTGTTTCCATTAGGTTTGCAGTAAGTACTTTGGAGTAAAATTGAAATGTATACTATTTGTATTATCTAAGCATTGTATGCACTGAGATAACAACTTTTTTGTGTTGATGTGTGGAGCCATGAAAAAACTTTCAAACTACTCATAATCATTTGGGAAGTTAACCTAAGGTGTTTCCATTAGTTTTGCAGTATGTAGTTTGGTGTAAAATTGAAATGTATACTATTTGTATTATCTAACCATTGTATGCCCTGAATTAACAACATTTTTGTGTTGATGTGTGGAGCCATGAAAAAGCTTTCAATCTACTCATAATCATGTGGGAAGTTAACTTAAAATGTTTCCCAATGGTTTGCACTCTGCACTTTGGTGGAAAATTGAGATGTATACTACCTTAATGTCAGAAAATAGTATGCACTGAGAAAGTAACTTTTTTGTCTTGATGAACAGAGGTATGAAACAACATTCAACCTACTCATACTCATGTGGGAAGTTAACCTAAGGTGTTTCCATTAGGTTTTCAGGAAGAACTTTGGTGTAAAATTGAAATGTAGACTATTTGTATTATCTAAGCATTGTCTGCACTGAGATAAGAACTTGTTTGTGTTGATGTATGGAGCCATGAAAAAACTTTCAAACTACTCAGAATCATTTGGGAAGTTAACCTGAGCTGTTTCCATTAGGTTTCCAGTAAGTACTTTGGTGTAAAATTGAAATCTATACTATTTGTATTGTCTAAGCCTAGTATGCACTGAGAAATAACTTTTTTGTCTTGATGAACAGAGGCATGAAACAACTTTCAACCTACTCATACTCATGTGGGAAGCTGACCAAAAGAGTTTCCATTGCTTTTGCAGTAAGTACTTTGGAGTAAAATTGAAATGTATACTATTTGTATTATCTAAGCATTGTATGCACTGAGATAACAACTTTTTTGTGTTGATGTGTGGAGCCATGAAAAAACTTTCAAACTACTCATAATCATTTGGGAAGTTAACCTAAGGTGTTTCCATTAGTTTTGCAGTATGTAGTTTGGTGTAAAATTGAAATGTATACTATTTGTATTATCTAACCATTGTATGCCCTGAGTTAGCAACATTTTTGTGTTGATGTGTGGAGCCATGAAAAAGCTTTCAAACTACTCATAATCATGTGGGAAGTTAACTTAAAATGTTTCCCAATGGTTTGCACTCTGCACTTTGGTGGAAAATTGAGAGGTATACTACCTTAATGTCAGAAAATAGTATGCACTGAGAAAGTAACTTTTTTGTCTTGATGAACAGAGGTATGAAACAACATTCAACCTACTCATACTCATGTGGGAAGTTAACCTAAGGTGTTTCCATTAGGTTTTCAGGAAGAACTTTGGTGTAAAATTGAAATGTAGACTATTTGTATTATCTAAGCATTGTCTGCACTGAGATAAGAACTTGTTTGTGTTGATGTATGGAGCCATGAAAAAACTTTCAAACTACTCAGAATCATTTGGGAAGTTAACCTGAGCTGTTTCCATTAGGTTTCCAGTAAGTACTTTGGTGTAAAATTGAAATCTATACTATTTGTATTGTCTAAGCCTAGTATGCGCTGAGAAATAACTTTTTTGTCTTGATGAACAGAGGCATGAAACAACTTTCAACCTACTCATACTCATGTGGGAAGCTGACCAAAAGAGTTTCCATTGCTTTTGCAGTAAGTACTTTGGAGTAAAATTGAAATGTATACTATTTGTATTATCTAAGCATTGTATGCACTGAGATAACAACTTTTTTGTGTTGATGTGTGGAGCCATGAAAAAACTTTCAAACTACTCATAATCATTTGGGAAGTTAACCTAAGGTGTTTCCATTAGGTTTGCAGTAAGTACTTTGGTGTAAAATTGAAATGTATACTATTTGTATTGTCTAAGCATAGTATGCACTGAGAAAGTAACTTTTTTGTCTTGACGAAGAGAGGCATGAAACAACTTTCAACCTATTCATTCTCATGTGGGAAGTTAACTTAAGGTGTTTCCATTAGGTTCCAGTAAGTACTTTGGTGTAAAATTGAAATGTATAGTATTTGTATTATCTAAACATTGTATGCCCTGAGCTAACAACATTTTTGTGTTGATGTGTAGAGCCATGAAACAACTTTCAAACTATTCATAATCATGTGGGAAGTTAACTTAAAATGTTTCCCAATGGTGTGCACTCTGCACTTTGGTGGAAAATTGAGATGTATACTACCTTAATGTCTAACATAGTATGCACTGAGAAAGTATCTTTTTTCTCTTGATGAACAGAGGCATGAAACAACTTTAAACCTACTCATACTCATGTGGAAAGTTAACCTAAGTAGTTTCCAGTAGGTTTGTAGTAAGTACTTTGGTGTAAAATTGAAATGTATACTATTTGTATTATCTAAGCATTGTATGCACTGAGATAACAACTTTTTTGTGTTGATGTATGGAGCCATGAAAAAACTTCCAAACTACTCATAATCATTTGGGAAGTTAACCTAAGGTGTTTCCATTAGGTTTGCAGTAAGTACTTTGGTGTAAAATTGAAATGTATACTATTTGTATTGTCTAAGCATAGTATGCACTGAGAAAGTAACTTTTTTGTCTTGATGAACAGAGGCATGAAACAACTTTCAACCTACTCATACTCATGTGGGAAGTTAACCAAAAGTGTTTCCATTAGGTTTGCAGTAAGTTCTTTGGAGTAAAATTGAAATGTATACTATTTGTATTGTCTTAGTATTGTATGCACTGAGAAAACAACTTTTTTCTCTTGATGTGCAGAGCCATAATACAACTTTCAAACTATTCATAATCATGTGGGAAGTTAATTTAAAATGTTTCCCAATGGTTTGCACTCTGCACTTTGGTGGAAAATTGAGATGTATACTACCTTAATGTCAGAACATAGTATGCACTGAGAAAGTAACTTTTTTGTCTTGATGAACAGAGACATGAAACAACTTTCAACCTACTCATACTCATGTGGGAAGTTAACCAAAGGTTTTTCCATTAGGTTTGCAGTAAGTACTTTAGTGTAAAATTGAAATGTATGCTATTTGTATTGTAAATGCATTGTATGCACTGAGAGATCAACTTTTTTGTCTTTATGTGCACAGGTGTGAAACAACTTTCAGACATCTCAGAATCATGTGGGAAGTTAACCTAAGGTGTTTCCATTAGGTTTGCAGTAAGTACTTGGTGTAAAATTGAAATGTATACTATTTGTATTATCTAACCATTGTATGCACTGAGATAACAACTTTTTTGTGTTGATGTGTGGAGCCATGAAAAAACTTTCAAACTACTCATAATCATTTGGGAAGTTAACCTAAGGTGTTTCCATTAGTTTTGCAGTATGTAGTTTGGTGTAAATTGAAATGTATACTATTTGTATTATCTAACCATTGTATGCCCTGAGTTAGCAACATTTTTGTGTTGATGTGTGGAGCCATGAAAAAGCTTTCAAACTACTCATAATCATGTGGGAAGTTAACTTAAAATGTTTCCCAATGGTTTGCACTCTGCACTTTGGTGGAAAATTGAGATGTATACTACCTTAATGTCAGAAAATAGTATGCACTGAGAAAGTAACTTTTTTGTCTTGATGAACAGAGGTATGAAACAACATTCAACCTACTCATACTCATGTGGGAAGTTAACCTAAGGTGTTTCCATTAGGTTTTCAGGAAGAACTTTGGTGTAAAATTGAAATGTAGACTATTTGTATTATCTAAGCATTGTCTGCACTGAGATAAGAACTTTTTTGTGTTGATGTATGGAGCCATGAAAAAACTTTCAAACTAGTCATAATCATTTGGGAAGTTAACCTGAGCTGTTTCCATTAGGTTTCCAGTAAGTACTTTGGTGTAAAATTGAAATGTATACTATTTGTATTATCTAACCATTGTATGCCCTGAGTTAGCAACATTTTTGTGTTGATGTGTGGAGCCATGAAAAAGCTTTCAAACTACTCATAATCATGTGGGAAGTTAACTTAAAATGTTTCCCAATGGTTTGCACTCTGCACTTTGGTGGAAAATTGAGATGTATACTACCTTAATGTCAGAAAATAGTATGCACTGAGAAAGTAACTTTTTTGTCTTGATGAACAGAGGTATGAAACAACATTCAACCTACTCATACTCATGTGGGAAGTTAACCTAAGGTGTTTCCATTAGGTTTTCAGGAAGAACTTTGGTGTAAAATTGAAATGTAGACTATTTGTATTATCTAAGCATTGTCTGCACTGAGATAAGAACTTTTTTGTGTTGATGTATGGAGCCATGAAAAAACTTTCAAACTACTCATAATCATTTGGGAAGTTAACCTAAGCTGTTTCCATTAGGTTTGCAGTAAGTACTTTGGTGTAAAATTGAAATGTATACTATTTGTATTGTCTAAGCCTAGTATGCACTGAGAAATAACTTTTTTGTCTTGATGAACAGAGGCATGAAACAACTTTCAACCTACTCATACTCATGTGGGAAGCTGACCAAAAGAGTTTCCATTGCGTTTGCAGTAAGTACTTTGGAGTAAAATTGAAATGTATACTATTTGTATTATCTAAGCATTGTATGCACTGAGATAACAACTTTTTTGTGTTGATGTGTGGAGCCATAAAAAAACTTTCAAACTACTCATAATCATTTGGGAAGTTAACCTAAGGTGTTTCCATTAGTTTTGCAGTATGTAGTTTGTTGTAAAATTGAAATGTATACTATTTGTATTATCTAACCATTGTATGCCCTGAGTTAGCAACATTTTTGTGTTGATGTGTGGAGCCATGAAAAAGCTTTCAAACTACTCATAATCATGTGGGAAGTTAACTTAAAATGTTTCCCAATGGTTTGCACTCTGCACTTTGGTGGAAAATTGAGATGTATACTACCTTAATGTCAGAAAATAGTATGCACTGAGAAAGTAACTTTTTTGTCTTGATGAACAGAGGTATGAAACAACATTCAACCGACTCATACTCATGTGGGAAGTTAACCTAAGGTGTTTCCATTAGGTTTTCAGGAAGAACTTTGATGTAAAATTGAAATGTAGACTATTTGTATTATCTAAGCATTGTCTGCACTGAGATAAGAACTTTTTTGTGTTGATGTATGGAGCCATGAAAAAACTTTCAAACTACTCATAATCATTTGGGAAGTTAACCTGAGCTGTTTCCATTAGGTTTCCAGTAAGTACTTTGGTGTAAAATTAAAATGTATACTATTTGTATTGTCTAAGCCTAGTATGCACTGAGAAATAACTTTTTTGTCTTGATGAACAGAGCCATGAAACAACTTTCAACCTACTCATACTCATGTGGGAAGCTGACCAAAAGAGTTTCCATTGCGTTTGCAGTAAGTACTTTGGAGTAAAATTGAAATGTATACTATTTGTATTATCTAAGCATTGTATGCACTGAGATAACAACTTTTTTGTGTTGATGTGTGGAGCCATGAAAAAACTTTCAAACTACTCATAATCATTTGGGAAGTTAACCTAAGGTGTTTCCATTAGGTTTGCAGTAAGTACTTTGGTGTAAAATTGAAATGTATACTACTTGTATTGTCTAAGCATAGTATGCACTGAGAAAGTAACTTTTTTGTCTTGACGAAGAGAGGCATGAAACAACTTTCAACCTATTCATTCTCATGTGGGAAGTTAACCTAAAGTGTTTCCATTAGGTTTGCAGTAAGTACTTTGGTGTAAAATTGAAATGTATACTATTTGTATTGTCTTAGTATTGTATGCACTGAGAAAACAACTTTTTTCTCTTGATGTGCAGAGCCATAATACAACTTTCAACTATTCATAATCATGTGGGAAGTTAATTTAAAATGTTTCCCAATGGTTTGCAGTCTGCACTTTGGTGGAAAATTGAGATGTATACTACCTTAATGTCAGAACATAGTATGCACTGAGAAAGTAACTTTTTTGTCTTGATGAACAGAGACATGAAACAACTTTCAACCTACTCATACTCATGTGGGAAGTTAACCAAAAGTGTTTCATTTGGTTTGCAGTAAGTACTTTGGAGTAAAATTGAAATGTATACTATTTGTATTGTCTTAGTATAGTATGCTCTGAGATAACAACTATTTTGTTTTCATGTGTAGATCCATAATACAACTTTCAAACAACTCAGAAACATGTGGGAAGGTAACCAAGGTGTTTCCATTAGGTTTGCAGTAAGTACTTTGGTGTAAAATTGAAATGTATACTATTTGTATTGTCTAAGCATTTTATGCACAGAGAGATCAACTTTTTTGTCTTTATGTGCACAGTTTGAAGCAACTTTCAGACATCTCAGAATCATGTGGGAAGTTAACCTAAGGGGTTTCCATTAGGTTTGCAGTAAGTACTTTGGTGTAAAATTGAAATGTATACTATTTATATTATCTAATCATTGTATGCCCTGAGTTAACAACATTTTTGTGTTGATGTGTAGAGCCATGAAAGAACTTTGAAACTATTCATAATCATGTGGGAAGTTAACTTAAGCTGTTTCCATTAGGTTTGCAGTGAGTACTTTGGTGTAAAATTGAAATGTATACTATTTGTATTGCCTAAGCCTAGTATGCACTCAGAAAGTAACTTTTTTGTCTTGATGAACAGAGGCATGAAACAACTTTCAACCTACTCATAGTCATGTGGGAAGCTAACCAAAGGTGTTTGCATTAGGTTTGCAGTAAGTACTTTGGTGTAAAAGTGAAATGTATGCTATTTGTATTGTAAAAGCATTGTATGCACTGAGAGATCAACTTTTTTGTTTTCATGTGTAGAGCCATAATACAACTTTCAGACATCTCAGAATCATGTGGGAAGTTAACCTAAGGTGTTTCCATTAGGTTTGCATTAAGTACTTTGGTGTAAAATTGAAATGTATACTATTTGTATTACCTAACCATTGTATGCCCTGAGTTATCAACATTTTTGTGTTGATGTTTAGAGCCATGAAACAACTTTCAAACTATTCATAATCATGTGGGAAGTTAACTTAAAATGTTTCCCAATGGTTTGCACTCTGCACTTTGGTGGAAAATTGAGATGTATACTACCTTAATGTCTAACATAGTATGCACTGAGAAAGTAACTTTTTTGTCTTCATGAACAGAGGCATGAAACAACTTTCAACCTACTCATACTCATGTGGGAAGTTAACCAAAGGTTTTTCCATTAGGTTTGCAGTAAGTACTTTGGTGTAAAATTGAAATGTATGCTATTTGTATTGTAAATGCATTGTATGCACTGAGAGATCAACTTTTTTGTCTTTATGTGCACAGGTGTGAAACAACTTTCAGACATCTCACAATCATGTGGGAAGTTAACCTAAGGTGTTTCCATTAGGTTTGCAGTAAGTACTTGGTGTAAAATTGAAATGTATACTATTTGTATTATCTAACCATTGTATGCACTGAGATAACAACTTTTTTGTGTTGATGTGTGGAGCCATGAAAAAACTTTCAAACTACTCATAATCATTTGGGAAGTTAACCTAAGGTGTTTCCATTAGTTTTGCAGTATGTAGTTTGGTGTAAAATTGAAATGTATACTATTTGTATTATCTAACCATTGTATGCCCTGAGTTAACAACATTTTTGTGTTGATGTGTGGAGCCATGAAAAAGCTTTCAAACTACTCATAATCATGTGGGAAGTTAACTTAAAATGTTTCCCAATGGTTTGCACTCTGCACTTTGGTGGAAAATTGAGATGTATACTACCTTAATGTCAGAAAATAGTATGCACTGAGAAAGTAACTTTTTTGTCTTGATGAACAGAGGTATGAAACAACATTCAACCTACTCATACTCATGTGGGAAGTTAACCTAAGCTGTTTCCATTAGGTTTTCAGGAAGAACTTTGGTGTAAAATTGAAATGTAGACTATTTGTACTATCTAAGCATTGTCTGCACTGGGAGAAGAACTTTTTTGTGTTGATGTATGGAGCCATGAAAATACTTTCAAACTACTCATAATCATTTGGGAAGTTAAGCTGAGCTGTTTCCATTAGGTTTCCAGTAAGTACTTTGGTGTAAAATTGAAATGTATACTATTTGTATTGTCTAAGCCTAGTATGCACTGAGAAAGTAACTTTTTTGTCTTGACGAAGAGAGGCATGAAACAACTTTCAACCTATTCATTCTCATGTGGGAAGTTAACCTAAAGTGTTTCCATTAGGTTTGCAGTAAGTACTTTGGTGTAAAATTGAAATGTATACTATTTGTATTGTCTAACCATTGTATGCCCTGAGATAACAACATTTTTGTGTTGATGTGTGGAGCCATGAAAAAACTTTCAAACTACTCATGATTATTTGGGAAGTTAACCTAGGGTATTTCCATTAGGTTTGCAGTCAGTACTTTGGTGTAAAATTGAAATGTATACTATTTGTATTATCTAAGCATTGTATGCACTGAGATAACAACTTTTTTGTGTTGATGTGTGGAGCCATGAAAAAACTTTCAAACTACTCATATTCATTTGGGAAGTTAACCTTAGGTGTTTCCTTTAGGTTTGCAGTAAGTACTTTGGTGTAAAATTGAAATGTATACTATTTGTATTATCTAAGCATTGTATGCACAGAGATAACAACTTTTTTGTGTTGATGTGTGGAGCCATGAAAAAACTTTCAAACTACTCATACTCATTTGGGAAGTTAACCTAAGGTGTTTCCATTAGGTTTGCAGTAAGTACTTTGGTGTAAAATTGAAATGTATGCTATTTGTATTGTAAATGCATTGTATGCACTGAGAGATCAACTTTTTTGTCTTTATGTGCACAGGTGTGAAACAACTTTCAGACATCTCAGAATCATGTGGGAAGTTAACCTAAGGTGTTTCCATTAGTTTTGCAGTATGTAGTTTGGTGTAAAATTGAAATGTATACTATTTGTATTATCTAACCATTGTATGCCCTGAGTTAGCAACATTTTTGTGTTGATGTGTGGAGCCATGAAAAAGCTTTCAAACTACTCATAATCATGTGGGAAGTTAACTTAAAATGTTTCCCAATGGTTTGCACTCTGCACTTTGGTGGAAAATTGAGATGTATACTACCTTAATGTCAGAAAATAGTATGCACTGAGAAAGTAACTTTTTTGTCTTGATGAACAGAGGTATGAAACAACATTCAACCTACTCATACTCATGTGGGAATTTAACCTAAGGTGTTTCCATTAGGTTTGCAGTAAGTACTTTGGTGTAAAATTGAAATGTATACTATTTGTATTATCTAAGCATTGTATGCACTGAGATAAGAACTTTTTTGTGTTGATGTATGGAGCCATGAAAAAACTTTCAAACTACTCATAATCATTTGGTAAGTTAACCTGAGCTGTTTCCATTAGGTTTCCAGTAAGTACTTTGGTGTAAAATTGAAATGTATACTATTTGTATTGTCTAAGCCTAGTATGCACTGAGAAATAACTTTTTTGTCTTGATGAACAGAGGCATGAAACAACTTTCAACCTACTCATACTCATGTGGGAAGCTGACCAAAAGAGTTTCCATTGCGTTTGCAGTAACTACTTTGGAGTAAAATTGAAATGTATACTATTTGTATTATCTAAGCATTGTATGCACTGAGATAACAACTTTTTTGTGTTGATGTGTGGAGCCATGAAAAAACTTTCAAACTACTCATAATCATGTGGGAAGTTAACTTAAAATGTTTCCCAATGGTTTGCACTCTGCACTTTGGTGGAAAATTGAGATGTATACTACCTTAATGTCAGAAAATAGTATGCACTGAGAAAGTAACTTTTTTGTCTTGATGAACAGAGGTATGAAACAACATTCAACCTACCCATACTCATGTGGGAAGTTAACCTAAGGTGTTTCCATTAGGTTTTCAGGAAGAACTTTGGTGTAAAATTGAAATGTAGACTATTTGTATTATCTAAGCATTGTCTGCACTGAGATAAGAACTTTTTTGTGTTGATGTATGGAGCCATGAAAAAACTTTCAAACTACTCATAATCATTTCGTAAGTTAACCTGAGCTGTTTCCATTAGGTTTCCAGTAAGTACTTTGGTGTAAAATTGAAATGTATACTATTTGTATTGTCTAAGCCTAGTATGCACTGAGAAATAACTTTTTTGTCTTGATGAACAGAGGCATGAAACAACTTTCAACCTACTCATACTCATGTGGGAAGCTGACCAAAAGAGTTTCCATTGCGTTTGCAGTAAGTACTTTGGAGTAAAATTGAAATGTATACTATTTGTATTATCTAAATTGTATGCACTGAGATAACAACTTTTTTGTGTTGATGTGTGGAGCCATGAAAAAACTTTCAAACTACTCATAATCATTTGGGAAGTTAACCTAAGGTGTTTCCATTAGGTTTGCAGTAAGTACTTTGGTGTAAAATTGAAATGTATACTATTTGTATTGTCTAAGCATAGTATGCACTGAGAAAGTAACTTTTTTGTCTTGACGCAGAGAGGCATGAAACAACTTTCAACCTATTCATTCTCATGTGGGAAGTTAACCTAAAGTGTTTCCATTAGGTTTGCAGTAAGTACTTTGGTGTAAAATTGAAATGTATACTATTTATATTATCTAATCATTGTATGCCCTGAGTTAACAACATTTTTGTGTTGATGTGTAGAGCCATGAAAGAACTTTGAAACTATTCATAATCATGTGGGAAGTTAACTTAAGCTGTTTCCATTAGGTTTGCAGTGAGTACTTTGGTGTAAAATTGAAATGTATACTATTTGTATTGCCTAAGCCTAGTATGCACTCAGAAAGTAACTTTTTTGTCTTGATGAACAGAGGCATGAAACAACTTTCAACCTACTCATAGTCATGTGGGAAGCTAACCAAAGGTGTTTGCATTAGGTTTGCAGTAAGTACTTTGGTGTAAAAGTGAAATGTATGCTATTTGTATTGTAAAAGCATTGTATGCACTGAGAGATCAACTTTTTTGTTTTCATGTGTAGAGCCATAATACAACTTTCAAACAACTCAGAAACGTGTGGGAAGGTAACCTAAGGTGTTTCCATTAGGTTTGCAGTAAGTACTTTGGTGTAAAATTGAAATGTATACTATTTGTATTATCTAAGCATTGTATGCACTGAGATAACAACTTTTTTGTGTTGATGTATGGAGCCATGAAAAAACTTTCAAACTACTCATAATCATTTGGGAAGTTAACCTAAGGTGTTTCCATTAGGTTTGCAGTAAGTACTTTAGTGTAAAATTGAAATGTATACTATTTGTATTCTCTAAGCATAGTATGCACTGAGAAAGTAACTTTTTTGTCTTGATGAACAGAGGCATGAAACAACTTTCAACCTACTCATACTCATGTGGGAAGTTAACCAAAGGTGGTACCATTCGGTTTGCAGTAAGTACTTTGGTGTAAAATTGAAATGTATACTATTTGTATTGTAAAAGCATTGTATGCACTCAGAGATCAACTTTTTTGTCATTAAGTGCACAGGTATGAAACAATTTCAGACATCTCAGAATCATGTGGGAAGTTAACCTAAGGTGTTTCCATTAGGTTTGCATTAAGTACTTTGGTGTAAAATTGAAATGTATACTATTTGTATTACCTAACCATTGTATGCCGAGTTATCAACATTTTTGTGTTGATGTTTAGAGCCATGAAACAACTTTCAAACTATTCATAATCATGTGGGAAGTTAACTTAAAATGTTTCCCAATGGTTTGCACTCTGCACTTTGGTGGAAAATTGAGATGTATACTACCTTAATGTCTAACATAGTATGCACTGAGAAAGTAACTTTTTTGTCTTCATGAACAGAGGCATGAAACAACTTTCAACCTACTCATACTCATGTGGGAAGTTAACCAAAGGTTTTTCCATTAGGTTTGCAGTAAGTACTTTGGTGTAAAATTGAAATGTATGCTATTTGTATTGTAAATGCATTGTATGCACTGAGAGATCAACTTTTTTGTCTTTATGTGCACAGGTGTGAAACAACTTTCAGACATCTCAGAATCATGTGGGAAGTTAACCTAAGGTGTTTCCATTAGGTTTGCAGTAAGTACTTGGTGTAAAATTGAAATGTATACTATTTGTATTATCTAACCATTGTATGCACTGAGATAACAACTTTTTTGTGTTGATGTGTGGAGCCATGAAAAAACTTT
Organism: Mobula birostris; assembly: GCF_030028105.1. Classification (NCBI taxonomy): domain Eukaryota; kingdom Metazoa; phylum Chordata; class Chondrichthyes; order Myliobatiformes; family Myliobatidae; genus Mobula; species Mobula birostris. The sequence continues at coordinate 25,046 of NW_027278510.1, forward strand.
CAAACTACTCATAATCATTTGGGAAGTTAACCTAAGGTGTTTCCATTAGTTTTGCAGTATGTAGTTTGGTGTAAAATTGAAATGTATACTATTTGTATTATCTAACCATTGTATGCCCTGAGTTAACAACATTTTTGTGTTGATGTGTGGAGCCATGAAAAAGCTTTCAAACTACTCATAATCATGTGGGAAGTTAACTTAAAATGTTTCCCAATGGTTTGCACTCTGCACTTTGGTGGAAAATTGAGATGTATACTACCTTAATGTCAGAAAATAGTATGCACTGAGAAAGTAACTTTTTTGTCTTGATGAACAGAGGTATGAAACAACATTCAACCTACTCATACTCATGTGGGAAGTTAACCTAAGGCGTTTCCATTAGGTTTTCAGGAAGTACTTTGGTGTAAAATTGAAATGTATACTATTTGTATTGTCTAACCATTGTATGCCCTGAGATAACAACATTTTTGTGTTGATGTGTGGAGCCATGAAAAAACTTTCAAACTACTCATATTCATTTGGGAAGTTAACCTTAGGTGTTTCCATTAGGTTTGCAGTAAGTACTTTGGTGTAAAATTGAAATGTATACTATTTGTATTATCTAAGCATTGTATGCACTGAGATAACAACTTTTTTGTGTTGATGTGTGGAGCCATGAAAAAACTTTCAAACTACTCATACTCATTTGGGAAGTTAACCTAAGGTGTTTCCATTAGGTTTGCAGTAAGTACTTTGGTGTAAAATTGAAATGTATACTATTTGTATTATCTAAGCATTGTATGCACTGAGATAACAACTTTTTTGTGTTGATCTATGGAGCCATGAAAAAACTTCCAAACTACTCATAATCATTTGGGAAGTTAACCTAAGGTGTTTCCATTAGGTTTGCAGTAAGTACTTTGGTGTAAAATTGAAATGTATACTATTTGTATTGTCTAAGCATAGTATGCACTGAGAAAGTAACTTTTTTGTCTTGATGAACAGAGGCATGAAACAACTTTCAACCTACTCATACTCATGTGGGAAGTTAACCAAAAGTGTTTCCATTAGGTTTGCAGTAAGTTCTTTGGAGTAAAATTGAAATGTATACTATTTGTATTGTCTTAGTATTGTATGCACTGAGAAAACAACTTTTTTCTCTTGATGTGCAGAGCCATAATACAACTTTCAAACTATTCATAATCATGTGGGAAGTTAATTTAAAATGTTTCCCAATGGTTTGCACTCTGCACTTTGGTGGAAAATTGAGATGTATACTACCTTAATGTCAGAACATAGTATGCACTGAGAAAGTAACTTTTTTGTCTTGATGAACAGAGACATGAAACAACTTTCAACCTACTCATACTCATGTGGGAAGTTAACCAAAAGTGTTTCCATTTGGTTTGCAGTAAGTACTTTGGAGTAAAATTGAAATGTATACTATTTGTATTGTCTTAGTATAGTATGCTCTGAGATAACAACTATTTTGTTTTCATGTGTAGATCCATAATACAACTTTGAAACAACTCAGAAACATGTGGGAAGGTAACCAAAGGTGTTTCCATTAGGTTTGCAGTAAGTACTTTGGTGTAAAATTGAAATGTATACTATTTGTATTGTCTAAGCATTGTATGCACAGAGAGATCAACTTTTTTGTCTTTATGTGCACAGGTTTGAATCAACTTTCAGACATCTCAGAATCATGTGGGAAGTTAACCTAAGGTGTTTCCATTAGGATTGCAGTAAGTACTTTGGTGTAAAATTGAAATGTATACTATTTATATTATCTAATCATTGTATGCACTGAGATAACAACTTTTTTGTGTTGATGTATGGAGCCATGAAAAAACTTTCAAACTACTCATAATCATTTGGGAAGTTAACCTAAGGTGTTTCCATTAGGTTTGCAGTAAGTACTTTAGTGTAAAATTGAAATGTATACTATTTGTATTCTCTAAGCATAGTATGCACTGAGAAAGTAACTTTTTTGTCTTGATGAACAGAGGCATGAAACAACTTTCAACCTACTCATACTCATGTGGGAAGTTAACCAAAGGTGGTACCATTCGGTTTGCAGTAAGTACTTTGGTGTAAAATTGAAGTGTATACTATTTGTATTGTAAAAGCATTCTATGCACTCAGAGATCAACTTTTTTGTCATTAAGTGCACAGGTATGAAACAATTTCAGACATCTCAGAATCATGTGGGAAGTTAACCTAAGGTGTTTCCATTAGGTTTGCATTAAGTACTTTGGTGTAAAATTGAAATGTATACTATTTGTATTACCTAACCATTGTATGCCCTGAGTTATCAACATTTTTGTGTTGATGTTTAGAGCCATGAAACAACTTTCAAACTATTCATAATCATGTGGGAAGTTAACTTAAAATGTTTCCCAATGGTTTGCACTCTGAACTTTGGTGGAAAATTGAGATGTATACTACCTTAATGTCTAACATAGTATGCACTGAGAAAGTAACTTTTTTGTCTTCATTAACAGAGGCATGAAACAACTTTCAACCTACTCATACTCATGTGGGAAGTTAACCAAAGGTTTTTCCATTAGGTTTGCAGTAAGTACTTTGGTGTAAAATTGAAATGTATGCTATTTGTATTGTAAATGCATTGTATGCACTGAGAGATCAACTTTTTTGTCTTTATGTGCACAGGTGTGAAACAACTTTCAGACATCTCAGAATCATGTGGGAAGTTAACCTAAGGTGTTTCCATTAGGTTTGCAGTAAGTACTTGGTGTAAAATTGAAATGTATACTATTTGTATTATCTAAGCATTGTATGCACTGAGATAACAACTTTTTTGTGTTGATGTGTGGAGCCATGAAAAAACTTTCAAACTACTCATAATCATTTGGGAAGTTAACCTAAGGTGTTTCCATTAGTTTTGCAGTATGTAGTTTGTTGTAAAATTGAAATGTATACTATTTGCACTGTAAAAGCATTGTATGCACTGAGAGATCAACTTTTTTATCTTTATGTGCACAGGTATGAAACAACTTTCAGACATCTCAGAATCATGTGGAAAGTTAACCTAAGGTGTTTCCATTTGGTTTGCAGTAAGTACTTTGGTGTAAAATTGAAATGTATACTATTTGTATTATCTAAGCATTGTATGCACTGAGATAACAACTTTTTTGTGTTGATGTGTGGAGCCATGAAAAATCTTTCAAACTACTCAGAATCATTTGGGAAGTTAACCTAAGGTGTTTCCATTAGGTTTGCAGTATGTAGTTTGGTGTAAAATTGAAATGTATACTATTTGTATTATCTAACCATTGTATGCCCTGAGTTAACAACATTTTTGTGTTGATGTGTAGAGCCATGAAACAACTTTCAAACTATTCATAATCATGTGGGAAGTTAACTTAAAATGTTTCCCAATGGTGTGCACTCTGCACTTTGAAGGAAAATTGAGATGTATACTACCTTAATGTCTAACATAGTATGCACTGAGAAAGTAACTTTTTTCTCTTGATGAACAGAGGCATGAAACAACTTTAAACCTACTCATACTCATGTGGAAAGTTAACCTAAGTAGTTTCCAGTAGGTTTGTAGTAAGTACTTTGGTGTAAAATTGAAATGTATACTATTTGTATTATCTAAGCATTGTATGCACTGAGATAACAACTTTTTTGTGTTGATGTATGGAGCCATGAAAAAACTTCCAAACTACTCATAATCATTTGGGAAGTTAACCTAAGGTGTTTCCATTAGGTTTGCAGTAAGTACTTTGGTGTAAAATTGAAATGTATACTATTTGTATTGTCTAAGCATAGTATGCACTGAGAAAGTAACTTTTTTGCCTTGATGAACAGAGGCATGAAACAACTTTCAACCTATTCATACTCATGTGGGAAGTTAACCAAAAGTGTTTCCATTAGGTTTGCAGTAAGTTCTTTGGAGTAAAATTGAAATGTATACTATTTGTATTGTCTTAGTATTGTATGCACTGAGAAAACAACTTTTTTCTCTTGATGTGCAGAGCCATAATACAACTTTCAAACTATTCATAATCATGTGGGAAGTTAATTTAAAATGTTTCCCAATGGTTTGCACTCTGCCCTTTGGTGGAAAATTGAGATGTATACTACCTTAATGTCAGAACATAGTATGCACTGAGAAAGTAACTTTTTTGTCTTGATGAACAGAGACATGAAACAACTTTCAACCTACTCATACTCATGTGGGAAGTTAACCAAAAGTGTTTCCATTTGGTTTGCAGTAAGTACTTTGGAGTAAAATTGAAATGTATACTATTTGTATTGTCTTAGTATAGTATGCTCTGAGATAACAACTATTTTGTTTTCATGTGTGGATCCATAATACAACTTTCAAACAACTCAGAAACATGTGGGAAGGTAACCAAAGGTGTTTCCATTAGGTTTGCAGTAAGTACTTTGGTGTAAAATTGAAATGTATACTATTTGCATTGTCTAAGCATTTTATGCACAGAGAAATCAACTTTTTTGTCTTTATGTGCACAGGTTTGAAGCAACTTTCAGACATCTCAGAATCATGTGGGAAGTTAACCTAAGGTGTTTCCATTAGGTTTGCAGTAAGTACTTTGGTGTAAAATTGAAATGTATACTATTTGTATTATCTAAGCATTGTATGCACTGAGATAACAACTTTTTTGTGTTGATGTATGGAGCCATGAAAAAACTTTCAAACTACTCATAATCATTTGGGAAGTTAACCTAAGGTGTTTCCATTAGGTTTGCAGTAAGTACTTTAGTGTAAAATTGAAATGTATACTATTTGTATTCTCTAAGCATAGTATGCACTGAGAAAGTAACTTTTTTGTCTTGATGAACAGAGGCATGAAACAACTTTCAACCTACTCATACTCATGTGGGAAGTTAACCAAAGGTGGTACCATTCGGTTTGCAGTAAGTACTTTGGTGTAAAATTGAAATGTATACTATTTGTATTGTAAAAGCATTCTATGCACTCAGAGATCAACTTTTTTGTCATTAAGTGCACAGGTATGAAACAATTTCAGACATCTCAGAATCATGTGGGAAGTTAACCTAAGGTGTTTCCATTAGGTTTGCATTAAGTACTTTGGTGTAAAATTGAAATGTATACTATTTGTATTACCTAACAATTGTATGCCCTGAGTTATCAACATTTTTGTGTTGATGTTTAGAGCCATGAAACAACTTTCAAACTATTCATAATCATGTGGGAAGTTAACTTAAAATGTTTCCCAATGGTTTGCACTCTGAACTTTGGTGGAAAATTGAGATGTATACTACCTTAATGTCTAACATAGTATGCACTGAGAAAGTAACTTTTTTGTCTTCATTAACAGAGGCATGAAACAACTTTCAACCTACTCATACTCATGTGGGAAGTTAACCAAAGGTTTTTCCATTAGGTTTGCAGTAAGTACTTTGGTGTAAAATTGAAATGTATGCTATTTGTATTGTAAATGCATTGTATGCACTGAGAGATCAACTTTTTTGTCTTTATGTGCACAGGTGTGAAACAACTTTCAGACATCTCAGAATCATGTGGGAAGTTAACCTAAGGTGTTTCCATTAGGTTTGCAGTAAGTACTTGGTGTAAAATTGAAATGTATACTATTTGTATTATCTAAGCATTGTATGCACTGAGATAACAACTTTTTTGTGTTGATGTGTGGAGCCATGAAAAAACTTTCAAACTACTCATAATCATTTGGGAAGTTAACCTAAGGTGTTTCCATTAGTTTTGCAGTATGTAGTTTGTTGTAAAATTGAAATGTATACTATTTGCACTGTAAAAGCATTGTATGCACTGAGAGATCAACTTTTTTCTCTTTATGTGCACAGGTATGAAACAACTTTCAGACATCTCAGAATCATGTGGAAAGTTAACCTAAGGTGTTTCCATTTGGTTTGCAGTAAGTACTTTGGTGTAAAATTGAAATGTATACTATTTGTATTATCTAAGCATTGTATGCACTGAGATAACAACTTTTTTGTGTTGATGTGTGGAGCCATGAAAAATCTTTCAAACTACTCAGAATCATTTGGGAAGTTAACCTAAGGTGTTTCCATTAGGTTTGCAGTATGTAGTTTGGTGTAAAATTGAAATGTATACTATTTGTATTATCTAACCATTGTATGCCCTGAGTTAACAACATTTTTGTGTTGATGTGTAGAGCCATGAAACAACTTTCAAACTATTCATAATCATGTGGGAAGTTAACTTAAAATGTTTCCCAATGGTGTGCACTCTGCACTTTGAAGGAAAATTGAGATGTATACTACCTTAATGTCTAACATAGTATGCACTGAGAAAGTAACTTTTTTCTCTTGATGAACAGAGGCATGAAACAACTTTAAACCTACTCATACTCATGTGGAAAGTTAACCTAAGTAGTTTCCAGTAGGTTTGTAGTAAGTACTTTGGTGTAAAATTGAAATGTATACTATTTGTATTATCTAAGCATTGTATGCACTGAGATAACAACTTTTTTGTGTTGATGTATGGAGCCATGAAAAAACTTCCAAACTACTCATAATCATTTGGGAAGTTAACCTAAGGTGTTTCCATTAGGTTTGCAGTAAGTACTTTGGTGTAAAATTGAAATGTATACTATTTGTATTCTCTAAGCCTAGTATGCACTGAGAAAGTAACTTTTTTGCCTTGATGAACAGAGGCATGAAACAACTTTCAACCTACTCATACTCATGTGGGAAGTTAACCAAAAGTGTTTCCATTAGGTTTGCAGTAAGTTCTTTGGAGTAAAATTGAAATGTATACTATTTGTATTGTCTTAGTATTGTATGCACTGAGAAAACAACTTTTTTCTCTTGATGTGCAGAGCCATAATACAACTTTCAAACTATTCATAATCATGTGGGAAGTTAATTTCAAATGTTTCCCAATGGTTTGCACTCTGCACTTTGGTGGAAAATTGAGATGTATACTACCTTAATGTCAGAACATAGTATGCACTGAGAAAGTAACTTTTTTGTCTTGATGAACAGAGACATGAAACAACTTTCAACCTACTCATACTCATGTGGGAAGTTAACCAAAAGTGTTTCCATTTGGTTTGCAGTAAGTACTTTGGAGTAAAATTGAAATGTATACTATTTGTATCGTCTTAGTATAGTATGCTCTGAGATAACAACTATTTTGTTTTCATGTGTGGATCCATAATACAACTTTCAAACAACTCAGAAACATGTGGGAAGGTAACCAAAGGTGTTTCCATTAGGTTTGCAGTAAGTACTTTGGAGTAAAATTGAAATGTATACTATTTGTATCGTCTTAGTATAGTATGCTCTGAGATAACAACTATTTTGTTTTCATGTGTGGATCCATAATACAACTTTCAAACAACTCAGAAACATGTGGGAAGGTAACCAAAGGTGTTTCCATTAGGTTTGCAGTAAGTACTTTGGTGTAAAATTGAAATGTATACTATTTGCATTGTCTAAGCATTTTATGCACAGAGAGATCAACTTTTTTGTCTTTATGTGCACAGGTTTGAAGCAACTTTCAGACATCTCAGAATCATGTGGGAAGTTAACCTAAGGTGTTTCCATTAGGTTTGCAGTAAGTACTTTGGTGTAAAATTGAAATGTATACTATTTATATTATCTAATCATTGTATGCCCTGAGTTAACAACATTTTTGTGTTGATGTGTAGAGCCATGAAAGAACTTTCAAACTATTCATAATCATGTGGGAAGTTAACTTAAGCTGTTTCCATTAGGTTTGCAGTGAGTACTTTGGTGTAAAATTGAAATGTATACTATTTGTATTGCCTAAGCCTAGTATGCACTGAGAAAGTAACTTTTTTGTCTTGATGAACAGAGGCATGAAACAACTTTCAACCTACTCATAGTCATGTGGGAAGCTAACCAAAGGTGTTTGCATTAGGTTTGCAGTAAGTACTTTGGTGTAAAAGTGAAATGTATGCTATTTGTATTGTAAAAGCATTGTATGCACTGAGAGATCAACTTTTTTGTTTTCATGTGTAGACCCATAATACAACTTTCAAACAACTCAGAAACGTGTGGGAAGTTAAACTAAGGTGTTTCCATTAGGTTTGCAGTAAGTACTTTCGTGTAAAATTGAAATGTATACTATTTGTATTATCTAAGCATTGTATGCACTGAGATAACAACTTTTTTGTGTTGATGTATAGAGCCATGAAAAAACTTTCAAACTACTCATAATCATTTGGGAAGTTAACCTAAGGTGTTTCCATTAGGTTTGCAGTAAGTACTTTAGTGTAAAATTGAAATGTATACTATTTGTATTCTCTAAGCATAGTATGCACTGAGAAAGTAACTTTTTTGTCTTGATGAACAGAGGCATGAAACAACTTTCAACCTACTCATACTCATGTGGGAAGTTAACCAAAGGTGGTACCATTCGGTTTGCAGTAAGTACTTTGGTGCAAAATTGAAATGTATACTATTTGTATTGTAAAAGCATTGTATGCACTCAGAGATCAACTTTTTTGTCATTAAGTGCACAGGTATGAAACAATTTCAGACATCTCAGAATCATGTGGGAAGTTAACCTAAGGTGTATCCATTAGGTTTGCATTAAGTACTTTGGTGTAAAATTGAAATGTATACTATTTGTATTACCTAACCATTGTATGCCCTGAGTTATCAACATTTTTGTGTTGATGTTTAGAGCCATGAAACAACTTTCAAACTATTCATAATCATGTGGGAAGTTAACTTAAAATGTTTCCCAATGGTTTGCACTCTGCACTTTGGTGGAAAATTGAGATGTATACTACCTTAATGTCTAACATAGTATGCACTGAGAAAGTAACTTTTTTGTCTTCATGAACAGAGGCATGAAACAACTTTCAACCTACTCATACTCATGTGGGAAGTTAACCAAAGGTTTTTCCATTAGGTTTGCAGTAAGTACTTTGGTGTAAAATTGAAATGTATGCTATTTGTATTGTAAATGCATTGTATGCACTGAGATAACAACTTTTTTGTGTTGATGTATGGAGCCATGAAAAAACTTCCAAACTACTCATAATCATTTGGGAAGTTAACCTAAGGTGTTTCCATTAGGTTTGCAGTAAGTACTTTGGTGTAAAATTGAAATGTATACTATTTGTATTGTCTAAGCATAGTATGCACTGAGAAAGTAACTTTTTTGTCTTGATGAACAGAGGCATGAAACAACTTTCAACCTACTCATACTCATGTGGGAAGTTAACCAAAAGTGTTTCCATTAGGTTTGCAGTAAGTTCTTTGGAGTAAAATTGAAATGTATACTATTTGTATTGTCTTAGTATTGTATGCACTGAGAAAACAACTTTTTTCTCTTGATGTGCAGAGCCATAATACAACTTTCAAACTATTCATAATCATGTGGGAAGTTAATTTAAAATGTTTCCCAATGGTTTGCACTCTGCACTTTGGTGGAAAATTGAGATGTATACTACCTTAATGTCAGAACATAGTATGCACTGAGAAAGTAACTTTTTTGTCTTGATGAACAGAGACATGAAACAACTTTCAACATACTCATACTCATGTGGGAAGTTAACCAAAGGTTTTCCCATTAGGTTTGCAGTAAGTACTTTAGTGTAAAATTGAAATGTATGCTATTTGTATTGTAAATGCATTGTATGCACTGAGAGATCAACCTTTTTTGTCTTTATGTGCACAGGTGCGAAACAACTTTCAGACATCTCAGAATCATGTGGGAAGTTAACCTAAGGTGTTTCCATTAGGTTTGCAGTAAGTACTTGGTGTAAAATTGAAATGTATACTATTTGTATTATCTAACCATTGTATGCACTGAGATAACAACTTTTTTGTGTTGATGTGTGGAGCCATGAAAAAACTTTCAAACTACTCATAATCATTTGGGAAGTTAACCTAAGGTGTTTCCATTAGTTTTGCAGTATGTAGTTTGGTGTAAAATTGAAATGTATACTATTTGAATTATCTAACCATTGTATGCCCTGAGTTAACAACATTTTTGTGTTGATGTGTGGAGCCATGAAAAAGCTTTCAAACTACTCATAATCATGTGGGAAGTTAACTTAAAATGTTTCCCAATGGTTTGCACTCTGCACTTTGGTGGAAAATTGAGATGTATACTACCTTAATGTCAGAAAATAGTATGCACTGAGAAAGTAACTTTTTTGTCTTGATGAACAGAGGTATGAAACAACATTCAAACTACTCATACTCATGTGGGAAGTTAACCTAATGTGTTTCCATTAGGTTTTCAGGAAGAACTTTGGTGTAAAATTGAAATGTAGACTATTTGTATTATCTAAGCATTGTCTGCACTGAGATAAGAACTTTTTTGTGTTGATGTATGGAGCCATGAAAAAACTTTCAAACTACTCATAATCATTTGGGAAGTTAACCTAAGCTGTTTCCATTAGGTTTGCAGTAAGTACTTTGGTGTAAAATTGAAATGTATACTATTTGTATTGTCTAAGCCTAGTATGCACTGAGAAATAACTTTTTTGTCTTGATGAACAGAGGCATGAAACAACTTTCAACCTACCCATACTCATGTGGGAAGCTGACCAAAAGAGTTTCCATTGCGTTTGCAGTAAGTACTTTGGAGTAAAATTGAAATGTATACTATTTGTATTATCTAAGCATTGTATGCACTGAGATAACAACTTTTTTGTGTTGATGTGTGGAGCCATGAAAAAACTTTCAAACTACTCATAATCTTTTGGGAAGTTAACCTAAGGTGTTTCCATTAGTTTTGCAGTATGTAGTTTGTTGTAAAATTGAAATGTATACTATTTGTATTATCTAACCATTGTATGCCCTGAGTTAGCAACATTTTTGTGTTGATGTGTGGAGCCATGAAAAAGCTTTCAAACTACTCATAATCATGTGGGAAGTTAACTTAAAATGTTTCCCAATGGTTTGCACTCTGCACTTTGGTGGAAAATTGAGATGTATACTACCTTAATGTCAGAAAATAGTATGCACTGAGAAAGTAACTTCTTTGTCTTGATGAACAGAGGTATGAAACAACATTCAACCTACTCATACTCATGTGGGAAGTTAACCTAAGGTGTTTCCATTAGGTTTTCAGGAAGAACTTTGGTGTGAAATTGAAATGTAGACTATTTGTATTATCTAAGCATTGTCTGCACTGAGATAAGAACTTTTTTGTGTTGATGTATGGAGCCATGAAAAAACTTTCAAACTACTCATAATCATTTGGGAAGTTAACCTGAGCTGTTTCCATTAGGTTTGCAGTAAGTACTTTGGTGTAAAATTGAAATGTATACTATTTGTATTGTCTAAGCCTAGTATGCACTGAGAAATAACTTTTTTGTCTTGATGAACAGAGGCATGAAACAACTTTCAACCTACTCATACTCATGTGGGAAGCTGACCAAAAGAGTTTCCATTGCGTTTGCAGTAAGTACTTTGGAGTAAAATTGAAATGTATACTATTTGTATTATCTAAGCATTGTATGCACTGAGATAACAACTTTTTTGTGTTGATGTGTGGAGCCATGAAAAAACTTTCAAACTACTCATAATCATTTGGGAAGTTAACCTAAGGTGTTTCCATTAGTTTTGCAGTATGTAGTTTGTTGTAAAATTGAAATGTATACTATTTGCACTGTAAAAGCATTGTATGCACTGAGAGATCAACTTTTTTCTCTTAATGTGCACAGGTATGAAACAACTTTCAGACATCTCAGAATCATGTGGGAAGTTAACCTAAGGTGTTTCCATTTGGTTTGCAGTAAGTACATTGGTGTAAAATTGAAATGTATACTATTTGTATTATCTAAGCATTGTATGCACTGAGATAACAACTTTTTTGTGTTGATGTGTGGAGCCATGAAAAATCTTTCAAACTACTCAGAATCATTTGGGAAGTTAACCTAAGGTGTTTCCATTAGGTTTGCAGTATGTAGTTTGGTGTAAAATTGAAATGTATACTATTTGTATTATCTAACCATTGTATGCCCTGAGTTAACAACATTTTTGTGTTGATGTGTAGAGCCATGAAACAACTTTCAAACTATTCATAATCATGTGGGAAGTTAACTTAAAATGTTTCCCAATGGTGTGCACTCTGCACTTTGAAGGAAAATTGAGATGTATACTACCTTAATGTCTAACATAGTATGCACTGAGAAAGTAACTTTTTTCTCTTGATGAACAGAGGCATGAAACAACTTTAAACCTACTCATACTCATGTGGAAAGTTAACCTAAGTAGTTTCCAGTAGGTTTGTAGTAAGTACTTTGGTGTAAAATTGAAATGTATACTATTTGTATTATCTAAGCATTGTATGCACTGAGATAACAACTTTTTTGTGTTGATGTATGGAGCCATGAAAAAACTTCCAAACTACTCATAATCATTTGGGAAGTTAACCTAAGGTGTTTCCATTAGGTTTGCAGTAAGTACTTTGGTGTAAAATTGAAATGTATACTATTTGTATTGTCTAAGCATAGAATGCACTGAGAAAGTAACTTTTTTGCCTTGATGAACAGAGGCATGAAACAACTTTCAACCTACTCATACTCATGTGGGAAGTTAACCAAAAGTGTTTCCATTAGGTTTGCAGTAAGTTCTTTGGAGTAAAATTGAAATGTATACTATTTGTATTGTCTTAGTATTGTATGCACTGAGAAAACAACTTTTTTCTCTTGATGTGCAGAGCCATAATACAACTTTCAAACTATTCATAATCATGTGGGAAGTTAATTTAAAATGTTTCCCAATGGTTTGCACTCTGCACTTTGGTGGAAAATTGAGATGTATACTACCTTAATGTCAGAACATAGTATGCACTGAGAAAGTAACTTTTTTGTCTTGATGAACAGAGACATGAAACAACTTTCAACCTACTCATACTCATGTGGGAAGTTAACCAAAAGTGTTTCCATTTGGTTTGCAGTAAGTACTTTGGAGTAAAATTGAAATGTATACTATTTGTATTGTCTTAGTGTAGTATGCTCTGAGATAACAACTATTTTGTTTTCATGTGTGGATCCATAATACAACTTTCAAACAACTCAGAAACATGTGGGAAGGTAACCAAAGGTGTTTCCATTAGGTTTGCAGTAAGTACTTTGGTGTAAAATTGAAATGTATACTATTTGCATTGTCTAAGCATTTTATGCACAGAGAGATCAACTTTTTTGTCTTTATGTGCACAGGTTTGAAGCAAATTTCAGACATCTCAGAATCATGTGGGAAGTTAACCTAAGGTGTTTCCATTAGGTTTGCAGTAAGTACTTTGGTGTAAAATTGAAATGTATACTATTTATATTATCTAATCATTGTATGCCCTGAGTTAACAACATTTTTGTGTTGATGTGTGGAGCCATGAAAGAACTTTCAAACTATTCATAATCATGTGGGAAGTTAACTTAAGCTGTTTCCATTAGGTTTGCAGTGAGTACTTTGGTGTAAAATTGAAATGTATACTATTTGTATTGCCTAAGCCTAGTATGCACTCAGAAAGTAACTTTTTTGTCTTGATGAACAGAGGCATGAAACAACTTTCAACCTACTCATACTCATGTGGGAAGTTAACCAAAGGTTTTTCCATTAGGTTTGCAGTAAGTACTTTGGTGTAAAATTGAAATGTATGCTATTTGTATTGTAAATGCATTGTATGCACTGAGAGATCAACTTTTTTGTCTTTATGTGCACAGGTGTGAAACAACTTTCAGACATCTCAGAATCATGTGGGAAGTTAACCTAAGGTGTTTCCATTAGGTTTGCAGTAAGTACTTGGTGTAAAATTGAAATGTATACTATTTGTATTATCTAAGCATTGTATGCACTGAGATAACAACTTTTTTGTGTTGATGTGTGGAGCCATGAAAAAACTTTCAAACTACTCATAATCATTTGGGAAGTTAACCTAAGGTGTTTCCATTAGTTTTGCAGTATGTAGTTTGTTGTAAAATTGAAATGTATACTATTTGCACTGTAAAAGCATTGTATGCACTGAGAGATCAACTTTTTTCTCTTTATGTGCACAGGTATGAAACAACTTTCAGACATCTCAGAATCATGTGGAAAGTTAACCTAAGGTGTTTCCATTTGGTTTGCAGTAAGTACTTTGGTGTAAAATTGAAATGTATACTATTTGTATTATCTAAGCATTGTATGCACTGAGATAACAACTTTTTTGTGTTGATGTGTGGAGCCATGAAAAATCTTTCAAACTACTCAGAATCATTTGGGAAGTTAACCTAAGGTGTTTCCATTAGGTTTGCAGTATGTAGTTTGGTGTAAAATTGAAATGTATACTATTTGTATTATCTAACCATTGTATGCCCTGAGTTAACAACATTTTTGTGTTGATGTGTAGAGCCATGAAACAACTTTCAAACTATTCATAATCATGTGGGAAGTTAACTTAAAATGTTTCCCAATGGTGTGCACTCTGCACTTTGAAGGAAAATTGAGATGTATACTACCTTAATGTCTAACATAGTATGCACTGAGAAAGTAACTTTTTTCTCTTGATGAACAGAGGCATGAAACAACTTTAAACCTACTCATACTCATGTGGAAAGTTAACCTAAGTAGTTTCCAGTAGGTTTGTAGTAAGTACTTTGGTGTAAAATTGAAATGTATACTATTTGTATTATCTAAGCATTGTATGCACTGAGATAACAACTTTTTTGTGTTGATGTATGGAGCCATGAAAAAACTTCCAAACTACTCATAATCATTTGGGAAGTTAACCTAAGGTGTTTCCATTAGGTTTGCAGTAAGTACTTTGGTGTAAAATTGAAATGTATACTATTTGTATTCTCTAAGCCTAGTATGCACTGAGAAAGTAACTTTTTTGCCTTGATGAACAGAGGCATGAAACAACTTTCAACCTACTCATACTCATGTGGGAAGTTAACCAAAAGTGTTTCCATTAGGTTTGCAGTAAGTTCTTTGGAGTAAAATTGAAATGTATACTATTTGTATTGTCTTAGTATTGTATGCACTGAGAAAACAACTTTTTTCTCTTGATGTGCAGAGCCATAATACAACTTTCAAACTATTCATAATCATGTGGGAAGTTAATTTCAAATGTTTCCCAATGGTTTGCACTCTGCACTTTGGTGGAAAATTGAGATGTATACTACCTTAATGTCAGAACATAGTATGCACTGAGAAAGTAACTTTTTTGTCTTGATGAACAGAGACATGAAACAACTTTCAACCTACTCATACTCATGTGGGAAGTTAACCAAAAGTGTTTCCATTTGGTTTGCAGTAAGTACTTTGGAGTAAAATTGAAATGTATACTATTTGTATCGTCTTAGTATAGTATGCTCTGAGATAACAACTATTTTGTTTTCATGTGTGGATCCATAATACAACTTTCAAACAACTCAGAAACATGTGGGAAGGTAACCAAAGGTGTTTCCATTAGGTTTGCAGTAAGTACTTTGGAGTAAAATTGAAATGTATACTATTTGTATCGTCTTAGTATAGTATGCTCTGAGATAACAACTATTTTGTTTTCATGTGTGGATCCATAATACAACTTTCAAACAACTCAGAAACATGTGGGAAGGTAACCAAAGGTGTTTCCATTAGGTTTGCAGTAAGTACTTTGGTGTAAAATTGAAATGTATACTATTTGCATTGTCTAAGCATTTTATGCACAGAGAGATCAACTTTTTTGTCTTTATGTGCACAGGTTTGAAGCAACTTTCAGACATCTCAGAATCATGTGGGAAGTTAACCTAAGGTGTTTCCATTAGGTTTGCAGTAAGTACTTTGGTGTAAAATTGAAATGTATACTATTTATATTATCTAATCATTGTATGCCCTGAGTTAACAACATTTTTGTGTTGATGTGTAGAGCCATGAAAGAACTTTCAAACTATTCATAATCATGTGGGAAGTTAACTTAAGCTGTTTCCATTAGGTTTGCAGTGAGTACTTTGGTGTAAAATTGAAATGTATACTATTTGTATTGCCTAAGCCTAGTATGCACTGAGAAAGTAACTTTTTTGTCTTGATGAACAGAGGCATGAAACAACTTTCAACCTACTCATAGTCATGTGGGAAGCTAACCAAAGGTGTTTGCATTAGGTTTGCAGTAAGTACTTTGGTGTAAAAGTGAAATGTATGCTATTTGTATTGTAAAAGCATTGTATGCACTGAGAGATCAACTTTTTTGTTTTCATGTGTAGACCCATAATACAACTTTCAAACAACTCAGAAACGTGTGGGAAGTTAAACTAAGGTGTTTCCATTAGGTTTGCAGTAAGTACTTTCGTGTAAAATTGAAATGTATACTATTTGTATTATCTAAGCATTGTATGCACTGAGATAACAACTTTTTTGTGTTGATGTATAGAGCCATGAAAAAACTTTCAAACTACTCATAATCATTTGGGAAGTTAACCTAAGGTGTTTCCATTAGGTTTGCAGTAAGTACTTTAGTGTAAAATTGAAATGTATACTATTTGTATTCTCTAAGCATAGTATGCACTGAGAAAGTAACTTTTTTGTCTTGATGAACAGAGGCATGAAACAACTTTCAACCTACTCATACTCATGTGGGAAGTTAACCAAAGGTGGTACCATTCGGTTTGCAGTAAGTACTTTGGTGCAAAATTGAAATGTATACTATTTGTATTGTAAAAGCATTGTATGCACTCAGAGATCAACTTTTTTGTCATTAAGTGCACAGGTATGAAACAATTTCAGACATCTCAGAATCATGTGGGAAGTTAACCTAAGGTGTATCCATTAGGTTTGCATTAAGTACTTTGGTGTAAAATTGAAATGTATACTATTTGTATTACCTAACCATTGTATGCCCTGAGTTATCAACATTTTTGTGTTGATGTTTAGAGCCATGAAACAACTTTCAAACTATTCATAATCATGTGGGAAGTTAACTTAAAATGTTTCCCAATGGTTTGCACTCTGCACTTTGGTGGAAAATTGAGATGTATACTACCTTAATGTCTAACATAGTATGCACTGAGAAAGTAACTTTTTTGTCTTCATGAACAGAGGCATGAAACAACTTTCAACCTACTCATACTCATGTGGGAAGTTAACCAAAGGTTTTTCCATTAGGTTTGCAGTAAGTACTTTGGTGTAAAATTGAAATGTATGCTATTTGTATTGTAAATGCATTGTATGCACTGAGATAACAACTTTTTTGTGTTGATGTATGGAGCCATGAAAAAACTTCCAAACTACTCATAATCATTTGGGAAGTTAACCTAAGGTGTTTCCATTAGGTTTGCAGTAAGTACTTTGGTGTAAAATTGAAATGTATACTATTTGTATTGTCTAAGCATAGTATGCACTGAGAAAGTAACTTTTTTGTCTTGATGAACAGAGGCATGAAACAACTTTCAACCTACTCATACTCATGTGGGAAGTTAACCAAAAGTGTTTCCATTAGGTTTGCAGTAAGTTCTTTGGAGTAAAATTGAAATGTATACTATTTGTATTGTCTTAGTATTGTATGCACTGAGAAAACAACTTTTTTCTCTTGATGTGCAGAGCCATAATACAACTTTCAAACTATTCATAATCATGTGGGAAGTTAATTTAAAATGTTTCCCAATGGTTTGCACTCTGCACTTTGGTGGAAAATTGAGATGTATACTACCTTAATGTCAGAACATAGTATGCACTGAGAAAGTAACTTTTTTGTCTTGATGAACAGAGACATGAAACAACTTTCAACATACTCATACTCATGTGGGAAGTTAACCAAAGGTTTTCCCATTAGGTTTGCAGTAAGTACTTTAGTGTAAAATTGAAATGTATGCTATTTGTATTGTAAATGCATTGTATGCACTGAGAGATCAACCTTTTTTGTCTTTATGTGCACAGGTGCGAAACAACTTTCAGACATCTCAGAATCATGTGGGAAGTTAACCTAAGGTGTTTCCATTAGGTTTGCAGTAAGTACTTGGTGTAAAATTGAAATGTATACTATTTGTATTATCTAACCATTGTATGCACTGAGATAACAACTTTTTTGTGTTGATGTGTGGAGCCATGAAAAAACTTTCAAACTACTCATAATCATTTGGGAAGTTAACCTAAGGTGTTTCCATTAGTTTTGCAGTATGTAGTTTGGTGTAAAATTGAAATGTATACTATTTGAATTATCTAACCATTGTATGCCCTGAGTTAACAACATTTTTGTGTTGATGTGTGGAGCCATGAAAAAGCTTTCAAACTACTCATAATCATGTGGGAAGTTAACTTAAAATGTTTCCCAATGGTTTGCACTCTGCACTTTGGTGGAAAATTGAGATGTATACTACCTTAATGTCAGAAAATAGTATGCACTGAGAAAGTAACTTTTTTGTCTTGATGAACAGAGGTATGAAACAACATTCAAACTACTCATACTCATGTGGGAAGTTAACCTAATGTGTTTCCATTAGGTTTTCAGGAAGAACTTTGGTGTAAAATTGAAATGTAGACTATTTGTATTATCTAAGCATTGTCTGCACTGAGATAAGAACTTTTTTGTGTTGATGTATGGAGCCATGAAAAAACTTTCAAACTACTCATAATCATTTGGGAAGTTAACCTAAGCTGTTTCCATTAGGTTTGCAGTAAGTACTTTGGTGTAAAATTGAAATGTATACTATTTGTATTGTCTAAGCCTAGTATGCACTGAGAAATAACTTTTTTGTCTTGATGAACAGAGGCATGAAACAACTTTCAACCTACCCATACTCATGTGGGAAGCTGACCAAAAGAGTTTCCATTGCGTTTGCAGTAAGTACTTTGGAGTAAAATTGAAATGTATACTATTTGTATTATCTAAGCATTGTATGCACTGAGATAACAACTTTTTTGTGTTGATGTGTGGAGCCATGAAAAAACTTTCAAACTACTCATAATCTTTTGGGAAGTTAACCTAAGGTGTTTCCATTAGTTTTGCAGTATGTAGTTTGTTGTAAAATTGAAATGTATACTATTTGTATTATCTAACCATTGTATGCCCTGAGTTAGCAACATTTTTGTGTTGATGTGTGGAGCCATGAAAAAGCTTTCAAACTACTCATAATCATGTGGGAAGTTAACTTAAAATGTTTCCCAATGGTTTGCACTCTGCACTTTGGTGGAAAATTGAGATGTATACTACCTTAATGTCAGAAAATAGTATGCACTGAGAAAGTAACTTCTTTGTCTTGATGAACAGAGGTATGAAACAACATTCAACCTACTCATACTCATGTGGGAAGTTAACCTAAGGTGTTTCCATTAGGTTTTCAGGAAGAACTTTGGTGTGAAATTGAAATGTAGACTATTTGTATTATCTAAGCATTGTCTGCACTGAGATAAGAACTTTTTTGTGTTGATGTATGGAGCCATGAAAAAACTTTCAAACTACTCATAATCATTTGGGAAGTTAACCTGAGCTGTTTCCATTAGGTTTGCAGTAAGTACTTTGGTGTAAAATTGAAATGTATACTATTTGTATTGTCTAAGCCTAGTATGCACTGAGAAATAACTTTTTTGTCTTGATGAACAGAGGCATGAAACAACTTTCAACCTACTCATACTCATGTGGGAAGCTGACCAAAAGAGTTTCCATTGCGTTTGCAGTAAGTACTTTGGAGTAAAATTGAAATGTATACTATTTGTATTATCTAAGCATTGTATGCACTGAGATAACAACTTTTTTGTGTTGATGTGTGGAGCCATGAAAAAACTTTCAAACTACTCATAATCATTTGGGAAGTTAACCTAAGGTGTTTCCATTAGTTTTGCAGTATGTAGTTTGTTGTAAAATTGAAATGTATACTATTTGCACTGTAAAAGCATTGTATGCACTGAGAGATCAACTTTTTTCTCTTAATGTGCACAGGTATGAAACAACTTTCAGACATCTCAGAATCATGTGGGAAGTTAACCTAAGGTGTTTCCATTTGGTTTGCAGTAAGTACATTGGTGTAAAATTGAAATGTATACTATTTGTATTATCTAAGCATTGTATGCACTGAGATAACAACTTTTTTGTGTTGATGTGTGGAGCCATGAAAAATCTTTCAAACTACTCAGAATCATTTGGGAAGTTAACCTAAGGTGTTTCCATTAGGTTTGCAGTATGTAGTTTGGTGTAAAATTGAAATGTATACTATTTGTATTATCTAACCATTGTATGCCCTGAGTTAACAACATTTTTGTGTTGATGTGTAGAGCCATGAAACAACTTTCAAACTATTCATAATCATGTGGGAAGTTAACTTAAAATGTTTCCCAATGGTGTGCACTCTGCACTTTGAAGGAAAATTGAGATGTATACTACCTTAATGTCTAACATAGTATGCACTGAGAAAGTAACTTTTTTCTCTTGATGAACAGAGGCATGAAACAACTTTAAACCTACTCATACTCATGTGGAAAGTTAACCTAAGTAGTTTCCAGTAGGTTTGTAGTAAGTACTTTGGTGTAAAATTGAAATGTATACTATTTGTATTATCTAAGCATTGTATGCACTGAGATAACAACTTTTTTGTGTTGATGTATGGAGCCATGAAAAAACTTCCAAACTACTCATAATCATTTGGGAAGTTAACCTAAGGTGTTTCCATTAGGTTTGCAGTAAGTACTTTGGTGTAAAATTGAAATGTATACTATTTGTATTGTCTAAGCATAGAATGCACTGAGAAAGTAACTTTTTTGCCTTGATGAACAGAGGCATGAAACAACTTTCAACCTACTCATACTCATGTGGGAAGTTAACCAAAAGTGTTTCCATTAGGTTTGCAGTAAGTTCTTTGGAGTAAAATTGAAATGTATACTATTTGTATTGTCTTAGTATTGTATGCACTGAGAAAACAACTTTTTTCTCTTGATGTGCAGAGCCATAATACAACTTTCAAACTATTCATAATCATGTGGGAAGTTAATTTAAAATGTTTCCCAATGGTTTGCACTCTGCACTTTGGTGGAAAATTGAGATGTATACTACCTTAATGTCAGAACATAGTATGCACTGAGAAAGTAACTTTTTTGTCTTGATGAACAGAGACATGAAACAACTTTCAACCTACTCATACTCATGTGGGAAGTTAACCAAAAGTGTTTCCATTTGGTTTGCAGTAAGTACTTTGGAGTAAAATTGAAATGTATACTATTTGTATTGTCTTAGTGTAGTATGCTCTGAGATAACAACTATTTTGTTTTCATGTGTGGATCCATAATACAACTTTCAAACAACTCAGAAACATGTGGGAAGGTAACCAAAGGTGTTTCCATTAGGTTTGCAGTAAGTACTTTGGTGTAAAATTGAAATGTATACTATTTGCATTGTCTAAGCATTTTATGCACAGAGAGATCAACTTTTTTGTCTTTATGTGCACAGGTTTGAAGCAAATTTCAGACATCTCAGAATCATGTGGGAAGTTAACCTAAGGTGTTTCCATTAGGTTTGCAGTAAGTACTTTGGTGTAAAATTGAAATGTATACTATTTATATTATCTAATCATTGTATGCCCTGAGTTAACAACATTTTTGTGTTGATGTGTGGAGCCATGAAAGAACTTTCAAACTATTCATAATCATGTGGGAAGTTAACTTAAGCTGTTTCCATTAGGTTTGCAGTGAGTACTTTGGTGTAAAATTGAAATGTATACTATTTGTATTGCCTAAGCCTAGTATGCACTCAGAAAGTAACTTTTTTGTCTTGATGAACAGAGGCATGAAACAACTTTCAACCTACTCATAGTCATGTGGGAAGCTAACCAAAGGTGTTTGCATTAGGTTTGCAGTAAGTACTTTGGTGTAAAAGTGAAATGTATGCTATTTGTATTGTAAAAGCATTGTATGCACTGAGAGATCAACTTTTTTGTTTTCATGTGTAGACCCATAATACAACTTTCAAACAACTCAGAAACGTGTGGGAAGTTAACCTAAGGTGTTTCCATTAGGTTTGCAGTAAGTACTTTCGTGTAAAATTGAAATGTATACTATTTGTATTATCTAAGCATTGTATGCACTGAGATAACAACTTTTTTGTGTTGATGTATAGAGCCATGAAAAAACTTTCAAACTACTCATAATCATTTGGGAAGTTAACCTAAGGTGTTTCCATTAGGTTTGCAGTAAGTACTTTAGTGTAAAATTGAAATGTATACTATTTGTATTCTCTAAGCATAGTATGCACTGAGAAAGTAACTTTTTTGTCTTGATGAACAGAGGCATGAAACAACTTTCAACCTACTCATACTCATGTGGGAAGTTAACCAAAGTTGGTACCATTCGGTTTGCAGTAAGTACTTTGGTGTAAAATTGAAATGTATACTATTTGTATTGTAAAAGCATTGTATGCACTCAGAGATCAACTTTTTTGTCATTAAGTGCACAGGTATGAAACAATTTCAGACATCTGAGAATCATGTGGGAAGTTAACCTAAGGTGTTTCCATTAGGTTTGCATTAAGTACTTTGGTGTAAAATTGAAATGTATACTATTTGTATTACCTAACCATTGTATGCCCTGAGTTATCAACATTTTTGTGTTGATGTTTAGAGCCATGAAACAACTTTCAAACTATTCATAATCATGTGGGAAGTTAACTTAAAATGTTTCCCAATGGTTTGCACTCTGCACTTTGGTGGAAAATTGAGATGTATACTACCTTAATGTCTAACATAGTATGCACTGAGAAAGTAACTTTTTTGTCTTCATGAACGGAGGCATGAAACAACTTTCAACCTACTCATACTCATGTGGGAAGTTAACCAAAGGTTTTTCCATTAGGTTTGCAGTAAGTACTTTGGTGTAAAATTGAAATGTATGCTATTTGTATTGTAAATGCATTGTATGCACTGAGAGATCAACTTTTTTGTCTTTATGTGCACAGGTGTGAAACAACTTTCAGACATCTCAGAATCATGTGGGAAGTTAACCTAAGGTGTTTCCATTGCGTTTGCAGTAAGTACTTTGGAGTAAAATTGAAATGTATACTATTTGTATTATCTAAGCATTGTATGCACTGAGATAACAACTTTTTTGTGTTGATGTGTGGAGCCATGAAAAAACTTTCAAACTACTCATAATCATTTGGGAAGTTAACCTAAGGTGTTTCCAATAGGTTTGCAGTAATTACTTTGGTGTAAAATTGAAATGTATACTATTTGCACTGTAAAAGCATTGTAGGCACTGAGAGATCAACTTTTTTCTCTTTATGTGCACAGGTATGAAACAACTTTCAGACATTTCAGAATCATGTGGGAAGTTAACCTAAGGTGTTTCTATTTGGTTTGCAGTAAGTACTTTGGTGTAAAATCTAAGCATTGTATGCACTGAGATAACAACTTTTTTGTGTTGATGTGTGGAGCCATGAAAAAACTTTCAAACTACTCAGAATCATTTGGGAAGTTAACCTAAGGTGTTTCCATTAGGTTTGCAGTAAGTACTTTGGTGTAAAATTGAAATGTATACTATTTGTATTGTCTAAGCATAGTATGCACTGAGAAAGTAACTTTTTTGTCTTGATGAACAGAGGCATGAAACAACTTTCAACCTACTCATACTCATGTGGGAAGTTAACCAAAAGTGTTTCCATTAGGTTTGCAGTAAGTTCTTTGGAGTAAAATTCAAATGTATACTATTTGTATTGTCTTAGTATTGTATGCACTCAGAGATCAACTTTTTTGTCATTAAGTGCACAGGTATGAAACAATTTCAGACATCTCAGAATCATGTGGGAAGTTAACCTAAGGTGTTTCCATTAGGTTTGCATTAAGTACTTTGGTGTAAAATTGAAATGTATACCATTTGTATTACCTAACCATTGTATGCCCTGAGTTATCAACATTTTTGTGTTGATGTTTAGAGCCATGAAACAACTTTCAAACTATTCATAATCATGTGGGAAGTTAACTTAAAATGTTTCCCAATGGTTTGCACTCTGCACTTTGGTGGAAAATTGAGATGTATACTACCTTAATGTCTAACATAGTATGCACTGAGAAAGTAACTTTTTTGTCTTCATGAACAGAGGCATGAAACAACTTTCAACCTACTCATACTCATGTGGGAAGTTAACCAAAGGTTTTTCCATTAGGTTTGCAGTAAGTACTTTGGTGTAAAATTGAAATGTATGCTATTTCTATTGTAAATGCATTGTATGCACTGAGAGATCAACTTTTTTGTCTTTATGTGCACAGGTGTGAAACAACTTTCAGACATCTCAGAATCATGTGGGAAGTTAACCTAAGGTGTTTCCATTAGGTTTGCAGTAAGTACTTGGTGTAAAATTGAAATGTAGACTATTTGTATTATCTAAGCATTGTCTGCACTGAGATAAGAACTTTTTTGTGTTGATGTATGGAGCCATGAAAAAACTTTCAAACTACTCATAATCATTTGGGAAGTTAACCTAAGCTGTTTCCATTAGGTTTGCAATAAGTACTTTGGTGTAAAATTGAAATGTATACTATTTGTATTGTCTAAGCCTAGTATGCACTGAGAAATAACTTTTTTGTCTTGAAGAACAGAGGCATGAAACAACTTTCAACCTACTCACACTCATGTGGGAAGCTGACCAAAAGAGTTTCCATTGCGTTTGCAGTAAGTACTTTGGAGTAAAATTGAAATGTATACTATTTGTATTATCTAAGCATTGTATGCACTGAGATAACAACTTTTTTGTGTTGATGTGTGGAGCCATGAAAAAACTTTCAAACTACTCATAATCATTTGGGAAGTTAACCTAAGGTGTTTCCAATAGGTTTGCAGTAATTACTTTGGTGTAAAATTGAAATGTATACTATTTGCACTGTAAAAGCATTGTATGCACTGAGAGATCAACTTTTTTCTCTTTATGTGCACAGGTATGAAACAACTTTCAGACATTTCAGAATCATGTGGGAAGTTAACCTAAGGTGTTTCCATTTGGTTTGCAGTAAGTACTTTGGTGTAAAATCTAAGCATTGTATGCACTGAGATAACAACTTTTTTGTGTTGATGTATGGAGCCATGAAAAAACTTTCAAACTACTCAGAATCATTTGGGAAGTTAACCTAAGGTGTTTCCATTAGGTTTGCAGTAAGTACTTTGGTGTAAAATTGAAATGTATACTATTTGTATTGTCTAAGCATAGTATGCACTGAGAAAGTAACTTTTTTGTCTTGATGAACAGAGGCATGAAACAACTTTCAACCTACTCATACTCATGTGGGAAGTTAACCAAAAGTGTTTCCATTAGGTTTGCAGTAAGTTCTTTGGAGTAAAATTGAAATGTATACTATTTGTATTGTCTTAGTATTGTATGCACTCAGAGATCAACTTTTTTGTCATTAAGTGCACAGGTATGAAACAATTTCAGACATCTCAGAATCATGTGGGAAGTTAACCTAAGGTGTTTCCATTAGGTTTGCATTAAGTACTTTGGTGTAAAATTGAAATGTATACTATTTGTATTACCTAACCATTGTATGCCCTGAGTTATCAACATTTTTGTGTTGATGTTTAGAGCCATGAAACAACTTTCAAACTATTCATAATCATGTGGGAAGATAACTTAAAATGTTTCCCAATGGTTTGCACTCTGCACTTTGGTGGAAAATTGAGATGTATACTACCTTAATGTCTAACATAGTATGCACTGAGAAAGTAACTTTTTTGTCTTCATGAACAGAGGCATGAAACAACTTTCAACCTACTCATACTCATGTGGGAAGTTAACCAAAGGTTTTTCCATTAGGTTTGCAGTAAGTACTTTGGTGTAAAATTGAAATGTATGCTATTTCTATTGTAAATGCATTGTATGCACTGAGAGATCAACTTTTTTGTCTTTATGTGCACAGGTGTGAAACAACTTTCAGACATCTCTGAATCATGTGGGAAGTTAACCTAAGGTGTTTCCATTAGGTTTGCAGTAAGTACTTTGGAGTAAAATTGAAATGTATACTATTTGTATTATCTAAGCATTGTATGCACTGAGATAACAACTTTTTTGTGTTGATGTGTGGAGCCATGAAAAAACTTTCAAACTACTCATAATCATTTGGGAAGTTAACCTAAGGTGTTTCCATTAGTTTTGCAGTATGTAGTTTGGTGTAAAATTGAAATGTATACTATTTGTATTATCTAACCATTGTATGCCCTGAATTAACAACATTTTTGTGTTGATGTGTGGAGCCATGAAAAAGCTTTCAATCTACTCATAATCATGTGGGAAGTTAACTTAAAATGTTTCCCAATGGTTTGCACTCTGCACTTTGGTGGAAAATTGAGATGTATACTACCTTAATGTCAGAAAATAGTATGCACTGAGAAAGTAACTTTTTTGTCTTGATGAACAGAGGTATGAAACAACATTCAACCTACTCATACTCATGTGGGAAGTTAACCTAAGGTGTTTCCATTAGGTTTTCAGGAAGAACTTTGGTGTAAAATTGAAATGTAGACTATTTGTATTATCTAAGCATTGTCTGCACTGAGATAAGAACTTGTTTGTGTTGATGTATGGAGCCATGAAAAAACTTTCAAACTACTCAGAATCATTTGGGAAGTTAACCTGAGCTGTTTCCATTAGGTTTCCAGTAAGTACTTTGGTGTAAAATTGAAATCTATACTATTTGTATTGTCTAAGCCTAGTATGCACTGAGAAATAACTTTTTTGTCTTGATGAACAGAGGCATGAAACAACTTTCAACCTACTCATACTCATGTGGGAAGCTGACCAAAAGAGTTTCCATTGCTTTTGCAGTAAGTACTTTGGAGTAAAATTGAAATGTATACTATTTGTATTATCTAAGCATTGTATGCACTGAGATAACAACTTTTTTGTGTTGATGTGTGGAGCCATGAAAAAACTTTCAAACTACTCATAATCATTTGGGAAGTTAACCTAAGGTGTTTCCATTAGTTTTGCAGTATGTAGTTTGGTGTAAAATTGAAATGTATACTATTTGTATTATCTAACCATTGTATGCCCTGAGTTAGCAACATTTTTGTGTTGATGTGTGGAGCCATGAAAAAGCTTTCAAACTACTCATAATCATGTGGGAAGTTAACTTAAAATGTTTCCCAATGGTTTGCACTCTGCACTTTGGTGGAAAATTGAGATGTATACTACCTTAATGTCAGAAAATAGTATGCACTGAGAAAGTAACTTTTTTGTCTTGATGAACAGAGGTATGAAACAACATTCAACCTACTCATACTCATGTGGGAAGTTAACCTAAGGTGTTTCCATTAGGTTTTCAGGAAGAACTTTGGTGTAAAATTGAAATGTAGACTATTTGTATTATCTAAGCATTGTCTGCACTGAGATAAGAACTTTTTTGTGTTGATGTATGGAGCCATGAAAAAACTTTCAAACTACTCATAATCATTTGGGAAGTTAACCTAAGCTGTTTCCATTAGGTTTGCAGTAAGTACTTTGGTGTAAAATTGAAATGTATACTATTTGTATTGTCTAAGCCTAGTATGCACTGAGAAATAACTTTTTTGTCTTGATGAACAGAGGCATGAAACAACTTTCAACCTACTCATACTCATGTGGGAAGCTGACCAAAAGAGTTTCCATTGCGTTTGCAGTAAGTACTTTGGAGTAAAATTGAAATGTATACTATTTGTATTATCTAAGCATTGTATGCACTGAGATAACAACTTTTTTGTGTTGATGTGTGGAGCCATGAAAAAACTTTCAAACTACTCATAATCATTTGGGAAGTTAACCTAAGGTGTTTCCATTAGTTTTGCAGTATGTAGTTTGTTGTAAAATTGAAATGTATACTATTTGTATTATCTAACCATTGTATGCCCTGAGTTAGCAACATTTTTGTGTTGATGTGTGGAGCCATGAAAAAGCTTTCAAACTACTCATAATCATGTGGGAAGTTAACTTAAAATGTTTCCCAATGGTTTGCACTCTGCACTTTGGTGGAAAATTGAGATGTATACTACCTTAATGTCAGAAAATAGTATGCACTGAGAAAGTAACTTTTTTGTCTTGATGAACAGAGGTATGAAACAACATTCAACCTACTCATACTCATGTGGGAAGTTAACCTAAGGTGTTTCCATTAGGTTTTCAGGAAGAACTTTGGTGTAAAATTGAAATGTAGACTATTTGTATTATCTAAGCATTGTCTGCACTGAGATAAGAACTTTTTTGTGTTGATGTATGGAGCCATGAAAAAACTTTCAAACTACTCATAATCATTTGGGAAGTTAACCTGAGCTGTTTCCATTAGGTTTCCAGTAAGTACTTTGGTGTAAAATTAAAATGTATACTACTTGTATTGTCTAAGCATAGTATGCACTGAGAAAGTAACTTTTTTGTCTTGACGAAGAGAGGCATGAAACAACTTTCAACCTATTCATTCTCATGTGGGAAGTTAACCTAAAGTGTTTCCATTAGGTTTGCAGTAAGTACTTTGGTGTAAAATTGAAATGTATACTATTTGTATTATCTAACCATTGTATGCCCTGAGTTAACAACATTTTTGTGTTGATGTGTAGAGCCATGAAACAACTTTCAAACTATTCATAATCATGTGGGAAGTTAACTTAAAATGTTTCCCAATGGTGTGCACTCTGCACTTTGGTGGAAAATTGAGATGTATACTACCTTAATGTCTAACATAGTATGCACTGAGAAAGTAACTTTTTTCTCTTGATGAACAGAGGCATGAAACAACTTTAAACCTAGTCATACTCATGTGGAAAGTTAACCTAAGTAGTTTCCAGTAGGTTTGTAGTAAGTACTTTGGTGTAAAATTGAAATGTATACTATTTGTATTATCTAAGCATTGTATGCACTGAGATAACAACTTTTTTGTGTTGATGTATGGAGCCATGAAAAAACTTCCAAACTACTCATAATCATTTGGGAAGTTAACCTAAGGTGTTTCCATTAGGTTTGCAGTAAGTACTTTGGTGTAAAATTGAAATGTATACTATTTGTATTGTCTAAGCATAGTATGCACTGAGAAAGTAACTTTTTTGTCTTGATGAACAGAGGCATGAAACAACTTTCAACCTACTCATACTCATGTGGGAAGTTAACCAAAAGTGTTTCCATTAGGTTTGCAGTAAGTTCTTTGGAGTAAAATTGAAATGTATACTATTTGTATTGTCTTAGTATTGTATGCACTGAGAAAACAACTTTTTTCTCTTGATGTGCAGAGCCATAATACAACTTTCAAACTATTCATAATCATGTGGGAAGTTAATTTAAAATGTTTCCCAATGGTTTGCAGTCTGCACTTTGGTGGAAAATTGAGATGTATACTACCTTAATGTCAGAACATAGTATGCACTGAGAAAGTAACTTTTTTGTCTTGATGAACAGAGACATGAAACAACTTTCAACCTACTCATACTCATGTGGGAAGTTAACCAAAAGTGTTTCCATTTGGTTTGCAGTAAGTACTTTGGAGTAAAATTGAAATGTATACTATTTGTATTGTCTTAGTATAGTATGCTCTGAGATAACAACTATTTTTGTTTTCATGTGTAGATCCATAATACAACTTTCAAACAACTCAGAAACATGTGGGAAGGTAACCAAAGGTGTTTCCATTAGGTTTGCAGTAAGTACTTTGGTGTAAAATTGAAATGTATACTATTTGTATTGTCTAAGCATTTTATGCACAGAGAGATCAACTTTTTTGTCTTTATGTGCACAGGTTTGAAGCAACTTTCAGACATCTCAGAATCATGTGGGAAGTTAACCTAAGGTGTTTCCATTAGGTTTGCAGTAAGTACTTTGGTGTAAAATTGAAATGTATACTATTTATATTATCTAATCATTGTATGCCCTGAGTTAACAACATTTTTGTGTTGATGTGTAGAGCCATGAAAGAACTTTGAAACTATTCATAATCATGTGGGAAGTTAACTTAAGCTGTTTCCATTAGGTTTGCAGTGAGTACTTTGGTGTAAAATTGAAATGTATACTATTTGTATTGCCTAAGCCTAGTATGCACTCAGAAAGTAACTTTTTTGTCTTGATGAACAGAGGCATGAAACAACTTTCAACCTACTCATAGTCATGTGGGAAGCTAACCAAAGGTGTTTGCATTAGGTTTGCAGTAAGTACTTTGGTGTAAAAGTGAAATGTATGCTATTTGTATTGTAAAAGCATTGTATGCACTGAGAGATCAACTTTTTTGTTTTCATGTGTAGAGCCATAATACAACTTTCAGACATCTCAGAATCATGTGGGAAGTTAACCTAAGGTGTTTCCATTAGGTTTGCATTAAGTACTTTGGTGTAAAATTGAAATGTATACTATTTGTATTACCTAACCATTGTATGCCCTGAGTTATCAACATTTTTGTGTTGATGTTTAGAGCCATGAAACAACTTTCAAACTATTCATAATCATGTGGGAAGTTAACTTAAAATGTTTCCCAATGGTTTGCACTCTGCACTTTGGTGGAAAATTGAGATGTATACTACCTTAATGTCTAACATAGTATGCACTGAGAAAGTAACTTTTTTGTCTTCATGAACAGAGGCATGAAACAACTTTCAACCTACTCATACTCATGTGGGAAGTTAACCAAAGGTTTTTCCATTAGGTTTGCAGTAAGTACTTTGGTGTAAAATTGAAATGTATGCTATTTGTATTGTAAATGCATTGTATGCACTGAGAGATCAACTTTTTTGTCTTTATGTGCACAGGTGTGAAACAACTTTCAGACATCTCACAATCATGTGGGAAGTTAACCTAAGGTGTTTCCATTAGGTTTGCAGTAAGTACTTGGTGTAAAATTGAAATGTATACTATTTGTATTATCTAACCATTGTATGCACTGAGATAACAACTTTTTTGTGTTGATGTGTGGAGCCATGAAAAAACTTTCAAACTACTCATAATCATTTGGGAAGTTAACCTAAGGTGTTTCCATTAGTTTTGCAGTATGTAGTTTGGTGTAAAATTGAAATGTATACTATTTGTATTATCTAACCATTGTATGCCCTGAGTTAACAACATTTTTGTGTTGATGTGTGGAGCCATGAAAAAGCTTTCAAACTACTCATAATCATGTGGGAAGTTAACTTAAAATGTTTCCCAATGGTTTGCACTCTGCACTTTGGTGGAAAATTGAGATGTATACTACCTTAATGTCAGAAAATAGTATGCACTGAGAAAGTAACTTTTTTGTCTTGATGAACAGAGGTATGAAACAACATTCAACCTACTCATACTCATGTGGGAAGTTAACCTAAGCTGTTTCCATTAGGTTTTCAGGAAGAACTTTGGTGTAAAATTGAAATGTAGACTATTTGTACTATCTAAGCATTGTCTGCACTGGGAGAAGAACTTTTTTGTGTTGATGTATGGAGCCATGAAAATACTTTCAAACTACTCATAATCATTTGGGAAGTTAAGCTGAGCTGTTTCCATTAGGTTTCCAGTAAGTACTTTGGTGTAAAATTGAAATGTATACTATTTGTATTGTCTAAGCCTAGTATGCACTGAGAAAGTAACTTTTTTGTCTTGACGAAGAGAGGCATGAAACAACTTTCAACCTATTCATTCTCATGTGGGAAGTTAACCTAAAGTGTTTCCATTAGGTTTGCAGTAAGTACTTTGGTGTAAAATTGAAATGTATACTATTTGTATTGTCTAACCATTGTATGCCCTGAGATAACAACATTTTTGTGTTGATGTGTGGAGCCATGAAAAAACTTTCAAACTACTCATGATTATTTGGGAAGTTAACCTAGGGTATTTCCATTAGGTTTGCAGTCAGTACTTTGGTGTAAAATTGAAATGTATACTATTTGTATTATCTAAGCATTGTATGCACTGAGATAACAACTTTTTTGTGTTGATGTGTGGAGCCATGAAAAAACTTTCAAACTACTCATATTCATTTGGGAAGTTAACCTTAGGTGTTTCCTTTAGGTTTGCAGTAAGTACTTTGGTGTAAAATTGAAATGTATACTATTTGTATTATCTAAGCATTGTATGCACAGAGATAACAACTTTTTTGTGTTGATGTGTGGAGCCATGAAAAAACTTTCAAACTACTCATACTCATTTGGGAAGTTAACCTAAGGTGTTTCCATTAGGTTTGCAGTAAGTACTTTGGTGTAAAATTGAAATGTATGCTATTTGTATTGTAAATGCATTGTATGCACTGAGAGATCAACTTTTTTGTCTTTATGTGCACAGGTGTGAAACAACTTTCAGACATCTCAGAAACATGTGGGAAGTTAACCTAAGGTGTTTCCATTAGTTTTGCAGTATGTAGTTTGGTGTAAAATTGAAATGTATACTATTTGTATTATCTAACCATTGTATGCCCTGAGTTAGCAACATTTTTGTGTTGATGTGTGGAGCCATGAAAAAGCTTTCAAACTACTCATAATCATGTGGGAAGTTAACTTAAAATGTTTCCCAATGGTTTGCACTCTGCACTTTGGTGGAAAATTGAGATGTATACTACCTTAATGTCAGAAAATAGTATGCACTGAGAAAGTAACTTTTTTGTCTTGATGAACAGAGGTATGAAACAACATTCAACCTACTCATACTCATGTGGGAATTTAACCTAAGGTGTTTCCATTAGGTTTGCAGTAAGTACTTTGGTGTAAAATTGAAATGTATACTATTTGTATTATCTAAGCATTGTATGCACTGAGATAAGAACTTTTTTGTGTTGATGTATGGAGCCATGAAAAAACTTTCAAACTACTCATAATCATTTGGTAAGTTAACCTGAGCTGTTTCCATTAGGTTTCCAGTAAGTACTTTGGTGTAAAATTGAAATGTATACTATTTGTATTGTCTAAGCCTAGTATGCACTGAGAAATAACTTTTTTGTCTTGATGAACAGAGGCATGAAACAACTTTCAACCTACTCATACTCATGTGGGAAGCTGACCAAAAGAGTTTCCATTGCGTTTGCAGTAACTACTTTGGAGTAAAATTGAAATGTATACTATTTGTATTATCTAAGCATTGTATGCACTGAGATAACAACTTTTTTGTGTTGATGTGTGGAGCCATGAAAAAACTTTCAAACTACTCATAATCATTTGGGAAGTTAACCTGAGCTGTTTCCATTAGTTTTGCAGTATGTAGTTTGTTGTAAAATTGAAATGTATACTATTTGTATTATCTAACCATTGTATGCCCTGAGTTAGCAACATTTTTGTGTTGATGTGTGGAGCCATGAAAAAGCTTTCAAACTACTCATAATCATGTGGGAAGTTAACTTAAAATGTTTCCCAATGGTTTGCACTCTGCACTTTGGTGGAAAATTGAGATGTATACTACCTTAATGTCAGAAAATAGTATGCACTGAGAAAGTAACTTTTTTGTCTTGATGAACAGAGGTATGAAACAACATTCAACCTACCCATACTCATGTGGGAAGTTAACCTAAGGTGTTTCCATTAGGTTTTCAGGAAGAACTTTGGTGTAAAATTGAAATGTAGACTATTTGTATTATCTAAGCATTGTCTGCACTGAGATAAGAACTTTTTTGTGTTGATGTATGGAGCCATGAAAAAACTTTCAAACTACTCATAATCATTTGGTAAGTTAACCTGAGCTGTTTCCATTAGGTTTCCAGTAAGTACTTTGGTGTAAAATTGAAATGTATACTATTTGTATTGTCTAAGCCTAGTATGCACTGAGAAATAACTTTTTTGTCTTGATGAACAGAGGCATGAAACAACTTTCAACCTACTCATACTCATGTGGGAAGCTGACCAAAAGAGTTTCCATTGCGTTTGCAGTAAGTACTTTGGAGTAAAATTGAAATGTATACTATTTGTATTATCTAAATTGTATGCACTGAGATAACAACTTTTTTGTGTTGATGTGTGGAGCCATGAAAAAACTTTCAAACTACTCATAATCATTTGGGAAGTTAACCTAAGGTGTTTCCATTAGGTTTGCAGTAAGTACTTTGGTGTAAAATTGAAATGTATACTATTTGTATTGTCTAAGCATAGTATGCACTGAGAAAGTAACTTTTTTGTCTTGACGCAGAGAGGCATGAAACAACTTTCAACCTATTCATTCTCATGTGGGAAGTTAACCTAAAGTGTTTCCATTAGGTTTGCAGTAAGTACTTTGGTGTAAAATTGAAATGTATACTATTTATATTATCTAATCATTGTATGCCCTGAGTTAACAACATTTTTGTGTTGATGTGTAGAGCCATGAAAGAACTTTGAAACTATTCATAATCATGTGGGAAGTTAACTTAAGCTGTTTCCATTAGGTTTGCAGTGAGTACTTTGGTGTAAAATTGAAATGTATACTATTTGTATTGCCTAAGCCTAGTATGCACTCAGAAAGTAACTTTTTTGTCTTGATGAACAGAGGCATGAAACAACTTTCAACCTACTCATAGTCATGTGGGAAGCTAACCAAAGGTGTTTGCATTAGGTTTGCAGTAAGTACTTTGGTGTAAAAGTGAAATGTATGCTATTTGTATTGTAAAAGCATTGTATGCACTGAGAGATCAACTTTTTTGTTTTCATGTGTAGAGCCATAATACAACTTTCAAACAACTCAGAAACGTGTGGGAAGGTAACCTAAGGTGTTTCCATTAGGTTTGCAGTAAGTACTTTGGTGTAAAATTGAAATGTATACTATTTGTATTATCTAAGCATTGTATGCACTGAGATAACAACTTTTTTGTGTTGATGTATGGAGCCATGAAAAAACTTTCAAACTACTCATAATCATTTGGGAAGTTAACCTAAGGTGTTTCCATTAGGTTTGCAGTAAGTACTTTAGTGTAAAATTGAAATGTATACTATTTGTATTCTCTAAGCATAGTATGCACTGAGAAAGTAACTTTTTTGTCTTGATGAACAGAGGCATGAAACAACTTTCAACCTACTCATACTCATGTGGGAAGTTAACCAAAGGTGGTACCATTCGGTTTGCAGTAAGTACTTTGGTGTAAAATTGAAATGTATACTATTTGTATTGTAAAAGCATTGTATGCACTCAGAGATCAACTTTTTTGTCATTAAGTGCACAGGTATGAAACAATTTCAGACATCTCAGAATCATGTGGGAAGTTAACCTAAGGTGTTTCCATTAGGTTTGCATTAAGTACTTTGGTGTAAAATTGAAATGTATACTATTTGTATTACCTAACCATTGTATGCCGAGTTATCAACATTTTTGTGTTGATGTTTAGAGCCATGAAACAACTTTCAAACTATTCATAATCATGTGGGAAGTTAACTTAAAATGTTTCCCAATGGTTTGCACTCTGCACTTTGGTGGAAAATTGAGATGTATACTACCTTAATGTCTAACATAGTATGCACTGAGAAAGTAACTTTTTTGTCTTCATGAACAGAGGCATGAAACAACTTTCAACCTACTCATACTCATGTGGGAAGTTAACCAAAGGTTTTTCCATTAGGTTTGCAGTAAGTACTTTGGTGTAAAATTGAAATGTATGCTATTTGTATTGTAAATGCATTGTATGCACTGAGAGATCAACTTTTTTGTCTTTATGTGCACAGGTGTGAAACAACTTTCAGACATCTCAGAATCATGTGGGAAGTTAACCTAAGGTGTTTCCATTAGGTTTGCAGTAAGTACTTGGTGTAAAATTGAAATGTATACTATTTGTATTATCTAACCATTGTATGCACTGAGATAACAACTTTTTTGTGTTGATGTGTGGAGCCATGAAAAAACTTTCAAACTACTCATAATCATTTGGGAAGTTAACCTAAGGTGTTTCCATTAGTTTTGCAGTATGTAGTTTGGTGTAAAATTGAAATGTATACTATTTGTATTATCTAACCATTGTATGCCCTGAGTTAACAACATTTTTGTGTTGATGTGTGGAGCCATGAAAAAGCTTTCAAACTACTCATAATCATGTGGGAAGTTAACTTAAAATGTTTCCCAATGGTTTGCACTCTGCACTTTGGTGGAAAATTGAGATGTATACTACCTTAATGTCAGAAAATAGTATGCACTGAGAAAGTAACTTTTTTGTCTTGATGAACAGAGGTATGAAACAACATTCAACCTACTCATACTCATGTGGGAAGTTAACCTAAGGCGTTTCCATTAGGTTTTCAGGAAGTACTTTGGTGTAAAATTGAAATGTATACTATTTGTATTGTCTAACCATTGTATGCCCTGAGATAACAACATTTTTGTGTTGATGTGTGGAGCCATGAAAAAACTTTCAAACTACTCATATTCATTTGGAAGTTAACCTTAGGTGTTTCCATTAGGTTTGCAGTAAGTACTTTGGTGTAAAATTGAAATGTATACTATTTGTATTATCTAAGCATTGTATGCACTGAGATAACAACTTTTTTGTGTTGATGTGTGGAGCCATGAAAAAACTTTCAAACTACTCATACTCATTTGGGAAGTTAACCTAAGGTGTTTCCATTAGGTTTGCAGTAAGTACTTTGGTGTAAAATTGAAATGTATACTATTTGTATTATCTAAGCATTGTATGCACTGAGATAACAACTTTTTTGTGTTGATCTATGGAGCCATGAAAAAACTTCCAAACTACTCATAATCATTTGGGAAGTTAACCTAAGGTGTTTCCATTAGGTTTGCAGTAAGTACTTTGGTGTAAAATTGAAATGTATACTATTTGTATTGTCTAAGCATAGTATGCACTGAGAAAGTAACTTTTTTGTCTTGATGAACAGAGGCATGAAACAACTTTCAACCTACTCATACTCATGTGGGAAGTTAACCAAAAGTGTTTCCATTAGGTTTGCAGTAAGTTCTTTGGAGTAAAATTGAAATGTATACTATTTGTATTGTCTTAGTATTGTATGCACTGAGAAAACAACTTTTTTCTCTTGATGTGCAGAGCCATAATACAACTTTCAAACTATTCATAATCATGTGGGAAGTTAATTTAAAATGTTTCCCAATGGTTTGCACTCTGCACTTTGGTGGAAAATTGAGATGTATACTACCTTAATGTCAGAACATAGTATGCACTGAGAAAGTAACTTTTTTGTCTTGATGAACAGAGACATGAAACAACTTTCAACCTACTCATACTCATGTGGGAAGTTAACCAAAAGTGTTTCCATTTGGTTTGCAGTAAGTACTTTGGAGTAAAATTGAAATGTATACTATTTGTATTGTCTTAGTATAGTATGCTCTGAGATAACAACTATTTTGTTTTCATGTGTAGATCCATAATACAACTTTGAAACAACTCAGAAACATGTGGGAAGGTAACCAAAGGTGTTTCCATTAGGTTTGCAGTAAGTACTTTGGTGTAAAATTGAAATGTATACTATTTGTATTGTCTAAGCATTGTATGCACAGAGAGATCAACTTTTTTGTCTTTATGTGCACAGGTTTGAATCAACTTTCAGACATCTCAGAATCATGTGGGAAGTTAACCTAAGGTGTTTCCATTAGGATTGCAGTAAGTACTTTGGTGTAAAATTGAAATGTATACTATTTATATTAACTAATCATTGTATGCCCTGAGTTAACAACATTTTTGTGTTGATGTGTAGAGCCATGAAAGAACTTTCAAACTATTCATAATCATGTGGGAAGTTAACTTAAGGTGTTTCCATTAGGTTTGCAGTGAGTACTTTGGTGTAAAATTGAAATGTATACTCTTTGTATTGCCTAACTAGTATGCACTGAGAAAGTAACTTTTTTGTCTTGATGAACAGAGGCATGAAACAACTTTCAACCTACTCATACTCATGTGGGAAGTTAACCAAAGGTGTTTCCATTAGGTTTGCAGTAAGTACTTTGGTGTAAAATTGAAATGTATACTATTTGTATTATTTAAGCATTGTATGCACTGAGATAACAACTTTTTTGTGTTGATGTGTGGAGCCATGAAAAAACTTTCAAACTACTCATGATCATTTGGGAAGTTAACCTAGGGTGTTTCCATTAGGTTTGCAGTCAGTACTTTGGTGTAAAATTGAAATGTATACTATTTGCATTATCTAAGCATTGTATGTACTGAGATAACAACTTTTTTGTGTTGATGTGTGGAGTCATGAAAAAACTTTCAAACTACTCATGATCATTTGGGACGTTAACCTAAGGTGTTTCCATTAGGTTTGCAGACAGTACTTTGGTGTAAAATTGAAATGTATACTATTTGTATTAGCTACGCATTTTATGCACTGAGATAACAACTTTTTTGTGTTGATGTGTGGAGCCATGAAAAAACTTTCAAACTACTCATATTCATTTGGGAAGTTAACCTAAGGTGTTTCCATTAGGTTTGCAGTAAGTACTTTGGTGTAAAATTGAAATGTATACTATTTGTATTGTCTAAGCATAGTATGCACTGAGAAAGTAACTTTTTTGTCTTGATGAACAGAGGCATGAAACAACTTTCAACCTACTCATACTCATGTGGGAAGCTAACCAAAAGTGTTTCCATTAGGTTTGCAGTCAGTACTTTGGAGTAAAATTGAAATGTATACTACTTGTATTATCTAAGCATTGTATGCACTGAGATAACAACTTTTTTGTGTTGATGTGTGGAGCCATGAAAAAACTTTCAAACTACTCATGATCATTTGGGACGTTAACCTAGGGTGTTTCCATTAGGTTTGCAGACAGTACTTTGGTGTAAAATTGAAATGTATACTATTTGTATTATCTAAGCATTGTATGCACTGAGATAACAACTTTTTTGTGTTGATGTGTGGAGCCATGAAAAAACTTTCAAACTACTCATGATCATTTGGGACGTTAACCTAGGGTGTTTCCATTAGGTTTGCAGACAGTACTTTGCTGTAAAATTGAAATGTATACTATTTGTATTATCTAAGCATTGTATGCACTGAGATAACAACTTTTTTGTGTTGATGTGTGGAGCCATGAAAAAACTTTCAAACTACTCATATTCATTTGGGAAGTTAACCTAAGGTGTTTCCATTAGGTTTGCAGTAAGTACTGTGGTGTAAAATTGAAATGTATACTATTTGTATTGTCTAAGCATAGTATGCACTGAGAAAGTAACTTTTTTGTCTTGATGAACAGAGGCATGAAACAACTTTCAACCTACTCATACTCATGTGGGAAGCTAACCAAAAGTGTTTCCATTAGGGTTGCAGTCAGTACTTTGGAGTAAAATTGAAATGTATACTATTTGTATTATCTAAGCATTCTATGCACTGAGATAACAACTTTTTTGTGTTGATGTGTGGAGCCATGAAAAAACTTTCAAACTACTCATGATTATTTGGGAAGTTAACCTAGGGTGTTTCCATTAGGTTTGCAGTCAGCACATTGGTGTAAAATTGAAATGTATACTATTTGTATTATCTAAGCATTGTATGCACTGAGATAACAACTTTTTTGTGTTGATGTGTGGAGCCATGAAAAAACTTTCAAACTACTCATAATCATTTGGAAAGTTAACCTAAGCTGTTTCCATTAGGTTTGCAGTAAGTACTTTGGTGTAAAATTGAAATGTATACTATTTGTATTGTCTAAGCATAGTATGCACTGAGAAAGTAACTTTTTTGTCTTGACGAAGAGAGGCATGAAACAACGTTCAACCTATTCATTCTCCTGTGGGAAGTTAACCTAAAGTGTTTCCAATAGGTTTGCAGTAAGTACTTTGGTGTAAAATTGAAATGTATACTATTTGTATTATCTAACCATTGTATGCCCTGAGATAACAACTTTTTTGTGTTGATGTGTGGAGCCATGAAAAAACTTTCAAACTACTCATAATCATTTGGGAAGTTAACCTAAGGTGTTTCCATTAGGTTTGCAGTAAGTACTTTGTTGTAAAATTGAAATTTATACTATTTGTATTCTCTAAGCATAGTATGCACTGAGAAAGTAACTTTTTTGTCTTGACGAAGAGAGGCATGAAACAACTTTCAACCTATTCTTTCTCATGTGGGAAGTTAACCTAAAGTGTTTCCATTAGGTTTGCAGTAAGTACTTTGGTGTAAAATTGAAATGTATACTATTTGTATTATCTAACAATTGTATGCCCTGAGATAACAACATTTTTGTGTTGATGTGTGGAGCCATGAAAAAACTTTCAAACTACTCATGATTATTTGGGAAGTTAACCTAGGGTATTTCCATTAGGTTTGCAGTCAGTACTTTGGTGTAAAATTGAAATGTATACTATTTGTATTATCTAAGCATTGTATGCACTGAGATAACAACTTTTTTGTGTTGATGTGTGGAGCAATGAAAAAACTTTCAAACTACTCATATTCATTTGGGAAGTTAACCTTAGGTGTTTCCATTAGGTTTGCAGTAAGTACTTTGGTGTAAAATTGAAATGTATACTATTTGTATTGTCTAAGCATAGTATGCACTGAGAAAGTAACTTTTTTGTCTTGATGAACAGAGGCATGAAACAACTTTCAACCTACTCAAACTCATGTGGGAAGTTAACCAAAGGTGTTTCCATTAGGTTTGCAGTAAGTACTTTGGTGTAAAATTGAAATGTATACTATTTGTATTATCTAAGCATTGTATGCACTGAGATAACAACTTTTTTGTGTTGATGTGTGGAGCCATGAAAAAACTTTCAAACTACTCATG
This sequence comes from Mobula birostris, assembly GCF_030028105.1. Lineage (NCBI taxonomy): Eukaryota > Metazoa > Chordata > Chondrichthyes > Myliobatiformes > Myliobatidae > Mobula > Mobula birostris. The sequence goes on from NW_027278510.1 coordinate 65,511, forward strand.
ATCATTTGGGAAGTTAACCTAGGGTGTTTCCATTAGGTTTGCAGTCAGTACTTTGGTGTAAAATTGAAATGTATACTATTTGCATTATCTAAGCATTGTATGCACTGAGATAACAACTTTTTTGTGTTGATGTGTGGAGCCATGAAAAAACTTTCAAACTACTCATGATCATTTGGGACGTTAACCTAGGGTGTTTCCATTAGGTTTGCAGACAGTACTTTGGTGTAAAATTGAAATGTATACTATTTGTATTATCTAAGCATTGTATGCACTGAGATAACAACTTTTTTGTGTTGATGTGTGGAGCCATGATAAAACTTTCAAACTACTCATATTCATTTGGGAAGTTAACCTAAGGTGTTTCCATTAGGTTTGCAGTAAGTACTGTGGTGTAAAATTGAAATGTATACTATTTGTATTGTCTAAGCATAGTATGCACTGAGAAAGTAACTTTTTTGTTTTGATGAACAGAGGGATGAAACAACTTTCAACCTACTCATACTCATGTGGGAAGCTAACCAAAAGTGTTTCCATTAGGGTTGCAATCAGTACTTTGGAGTAAAATTGAAATGTATACTATTTGTATTATCTAAGCATTCTATGCACTGAGATAACAACTTTTTTGTGTTGATGTGTGGAGCCATGAAAAAACTTTCAAACTACTCATCATTATTTGGGAAGTTAACCTAGGGTGTTTCCATTAGGTTTGCAGTCAGCACTTTGGTGTAAAATTGAATTGTAAACTATTTGTATTATCTAAGCATTGCATGCACTGAGATAACAACTTTTTTGTGTTGATGTGTGGAGCCATGAAAAAACTTTCAAACTACTCATGATTATTTGGGAAGTTAACCTAGGGTGTTTCCATTAGGTTTGCAGTCAGCACTTTGGTGTAAAATTGAAATGTATACTATTTGTATTATCTAAGCATTGTATGCACTGAGATAACAACTTTTTTGTGTTGATGTGTGGAGCCATGAAAAAACTTTCAAACTACTCATAATCATTTGGAAAGTTAACCTAAGGTGTTTCCATTAGGTTTGCAGTAAGTACTTTGGTGTAAAATTGAAATGTATACTATTTGTATTGTCTAAGCATAGTATGCACTGAGAAAGTAACTTTTTTGTCTTGACGAAGAGAGGCATGAAACTACTTTCAACCTATTCATTCTCCTGTGGGAAGTTAACCTAAAGTGTTTCCATTAGGTTTGCAGTAAGTACTTTGGTGTAAAATTGAAATGTATACTATTTGTATTATCTAACCATTGTATGCCCTGAGATAACAACTTTTTTGTGTTGATGTGTGGAACCATGAAAAAACTTTCAAACTACTCATAATCATTTGGGAAGTTAACCTAAGGTGTTTCCATTAGGTTTGCAGTAAGTACTTTCGTGTAAAATTGAAATTTATACTATTTGTATTCTCTAAGCATATTATGCACTGAGAAAGTAACTTTTTTGTCTTGACGAAGAGAGGCATGAAACAACTTTCAACCTATTCATTCTCATGTGGGAAGTTAACCTAAAGTGTTTCCATTAGGTTTGCAGTAAGTACTTTGGTGTAAAATTGAAATGTATACTATTTGTATTATCTAACCATTGTATGCCCTGAGATAACAACATTTTTGTGTTGATGTGTGGAGCCATGAAAAAACTTTCAAACTACTCATGATTATTTGGGAAGTTAACCTAGGGTATTTCCATTAGGTTTGCAGTCAGTACTTTGGTGTAAAATTGAAATGTATACTATTTGTATTGTCTAAGCATAGTATGCACTGAGAAAGTAACTTTTTTGTCTTGATGAACAGAGGCATGAAACAACTTTCAACCTACTCATACTCATGTGGGAAGTTAACTAAAGGTGTTTCCATTAGGTTTGCAGTAAGTACTTTGGTGTAAAATTGAAATGTAAACTATTTGTATTATCTAAGCATTGCATGCACTGAGATAACAACTTTTTTGTGTTGATGTGTGGAGCCATGAAAAAACTTTCAAACTACTCATGATTATTTGGGAAGTTAACCTAGGGTGTTTCCATTAGGTTTGCAGTCAGCACTTTGGTGTAAAATTGAAATGTATACTATTTGTATTATCTAAGCATTGTATGCACTGAGATAACAACTTTTTTGTGTTGATGTGTGGAGCCATGAAAAAACTTTCAAACTACTCATAATCATTTGGAAAGTTAACCTAAGGTGTTTCCATTAGGTTTGCAGTAAGTACTTTGGTGTAAAATTGAAATGTATACTATTTGTATTGTCTAAGCATAGTATGCACTGAGAAAGTAACTTTTTTGTCTTGACGAAGAGAGGCATGAAACAACTTTCAACCTATTCATTCTCCTGTGGGAAGTTAACCTAAAGTGTTTCCATTAGGTTTGCAGTAAGTACTTTGGTGTAAAATTGAAATGTATACTATTTGTATTATCTAACCATTGTATGCCCTGAGATAACAACTTTTTTGTGTTGATGTGTGGAGCCATGAAAAAACTTTCAAACTACTCATAATCATTTGGGAAGTTAACCTAAGGTGTTTCCATTAGGTTTGCAGTAAGTACTTTGGTGTAAAATTGAAATGTATACTATTTGTATTGTCTAAGCATATTATGCACTGAGAAAGTAACTTTTTTGTCTTGACGAAGAGAGGCATGAAACAACTTTCAACCTATTCATTCTCATGTGGGAAGTTAACCTAAAGTGTTTCCATTAGGTTTGCAGTAAGTACTTTGGTGTAAAATTGAAATGTATACTATTTGTATTATCTAACCATTGTATGCCCTGAGATAACAACTTTTTTGTGTTGATGTGTGGAGCCATGAAAAAACTTTCAAACTACTCATAATCATTTGGGAAGTTAACCTAAGGTGTTTCCATTAGGTTTGCAGTAAGTACTTTCGTGTAAAATTGAAATTTATACTATTTGTATTCTCTAAGCATATTATGCACTGAGAAAGTAACTTTTTTGTCTTGACGAAGAGAGGCATGAAACAACTTTCAACCTATTCATTCTCATGTGGGAAGTTAACCTAAAGTGTTTCCATTAGGTTTGCAGTAAGTACTTTGGTGTAAAATTGAAATGTATACTATTTGTATTATCTAACCATTGTATGCCCTGAGATAACAACATTTTTGTGTTGATGTGTGGAGCCATGAAAAAACTTTCAAACTACTCATGATTATTTGGGAAGTTAACCTAGGGTATTTCCATTAGGTTTGCAGTCAGTACTTTGGTGTAAAATTGAAATGTATACTATTTGTATTGTCTAAGCATAGTATGCACTGAGAAAGTAACTTTTTTGTCTTGATGAACAGAGGCATGAAACAACTTTCAACCTACTCATACTCATGTGGGAAGTTAACTAAAGGTGTTTCCATTAGGTTTGCAGTAAGTACTTTGGTGTAAAATTGAAATGTATACTATTTCTATCATCTAAGCATTGTATGCACTGAGATAACAACTTTTTTGTGTTGATGTGTGGAGCCATGAAAAAACTTTCAAACTACTCATGATCATTTGGGAAGTTAACCTAGGGTGTTTCCATTAGGTTTGCAGTAAGTACTTTGGTGTAAAATTGAAATGTATACTATTTGTATTATCTAAGCATTGTATGCACTGAGATAACAACTTTTTTGTGTTGATGAGTGGAGCCATGAAAAAACTTTCAAACTACTCATGATCATTTGGGACGTTAACCTAGGGTGTTTCCATTAGGTTTGCAGACAGTACTGTGGTGTAAAATTGAAATGTATACTATTTGTATTATCTAAGCATTGTATGCACTGAGATAACAACTTTTTTGTGTTGATGTGTGGAGCCATGAAAAAACTTTCAAACTACTCATATTCATTTGGGAAGTTAACCTAAGGTGTTTCCATTAGGTTTGCAGTAAGTACTGTGGTATAAAATTGAAATTTATACTATTTGTATTCTCTAAGCATAGTATGCACTGAGAAAGTAACTTTTTTGTCTTGACGAAGAGAGGCAGGAAACAACTTTCAACCTATTCTTTCTCATGTGGGAAGTTAACCTAAAGTGTTTCCATTAGGTTTGCAGTAAGTACTTTGGTGTAAAATTGAAATGTATACTATTTGTATGATCTAACCATTGTATGCCCTGAGATAACAACATTTTTGTGTTGATGTGTGGAGCCATGAAAAAACTTTCAAACTACTCATGATTATTTGGGAAGTTAACCTAGGGTATTTCCATTAGGTTTGCAGTCAGTACTTTGGTGTAAAATTGAAATGTATACTATTTGTATTATCTAAGCATTGTATGCACTGAGATAACAACTTTTTTGTGTTGATGTGTGGAGCCATGAAAAAACTTTCAAACTACTCATATTCATTTGGGAAGTTAACCTTAGGTGTTTCCATTAGGTTTGCAGTAAGTACTTTGGTGTAAAATTGAAATGTATACTATTTGTATTGTCTAAGCATAGTATGCACTGAGAAAGTAACTTTTTTGTCTTGATGAACAGAGGCATGAAACAACTTTCAACCTACTCATACTCATGTGGGAAGTTAACCAAAGGTGTTTCCATTAGGTTTGCAGTAAGTACTTTGGTGTAAAATTGAAATGTATACTATTTGTATTATCTAAGCATTGTATGCACTGAGATAACAACTTTTTTGTGTTGATGTGTGGAGCCATGAAAAAACTTTCAAACTACTCATGATCATTTGGGAAGTTAACCTAGGGTGTTTCCATTAGGTTTGCAGTCAGTACTTTGGTGTAAAATTGAAATGTATACTATTTGCATTATCTAAGCATTGTATGCACTGAGATAACAACTTTTTTGTGTTGATGTGTGGAGCCATGAAAAAACTTTCAAACTACTCATGATCATTTGGGACGTTAACCTAGGGTGTTTCCATTAGGTTTGCAGACAGTACTTTGGTGTAAAATTGAAATGTATACTATTTGTATTATCTAAGCATTGTATGCACTGAGATAACAACTTTTTTGTGTTGATGTGTGGAGCCATGAAAAAACTTTCAAACTACTCATATTCATTTGGGAAGTTAACCTAGGGTATTTCCATTAGGTTTGCAGTCAGTACTTTGGTGTAAAATTGAAATGTATACTATTTGTATTGTCTAAGCATAGTATGCACTGAGAAAGTAACTTTTTTGTCTTGATGAACAGAGGCATGAAACAACTTTCAACCTATTCTTTCTCATGTGGGAAGTTAACCTAAAGTGTTTCCATTAGGTTTGCAGTAAGTACTTTGGTGTAAAATTGAAATGTATACTATTTGTATTATCTAACCATTGTATGCCCTGAGATAACAACATTTTTGTGTTGATGTGTGGAGCCATGAAAAAACTTTCAAACTACTCATGATTATTTGGGAAGTTAACCTAGGGTATTTCCATTAGGTTTGCAGTCAGTACTTTGGTGTAAAATTGAAATGTATACGATTTGTATTATCTAAGCATTGTATGCACTGAGATAACAACTTTTTTGTGTTGATGTGTGGAGCCATGAAAAAACTTTCAAACTACTCATATTCATTTGGGAAGTTAACCTTAGGTGTTTCCATTAGGTTTGCAGTAAGTACTTTGGTGTAAAATTGAAATGTATACTATTTGTATTGTCTAAGCATAGTATGCACTGAGAAAGTAACTTTTTTGTATTGATGAACAGAGGCATGAAACAACTTTCAACCTACTCATACTCATGTGGGAAGTTAACCAAAGGTGTTTCCATTAGGTTTGCAGTAAGTACTTTGGTGTAAAATTGAAATGTATACTATTTGTATTATCTAAGCATTGTATGCACTGAGATAACAACTTTTTTGTGTTGGTGTGTGGAGCCATGAAAAAACTTTCAAACTACTCATGATTATTTGGGAAGTTAACCTAGGGTGTTTCCATTAGGTTTGCAGTCAGCACTTTGGTGTAAAATTGAAATGTATACTATTTGTATTATCTAAGCATTGTATGCACTGAGATAACAACTTTTTTGTGTTGATGTGTGGAGCCATGAAAAAACTTTCAAACTACTCATAATCATTTGGAAAGTTAACCTAAGGTGTTTCCATTAGGTTTGCAGTAAGTACTTTGGTGTAAAATTGAAATGTATACTATTTGTATTGTCTAAGCATAGTATGCACTGAGAAAGTAACTTTTTTGTCTTGACGAAGAGAGGCATGAAACAACTTTCAACCTATTCATTCTCCTGTGGGAAGTTAACCTAAAGTGTTTCCATTAGGTTTGCAGTAAGTACTTTGGTGTAAAATTGAAATGTATACTATTTGTATTATCTAACCATTGTATGCCCTGAGATAACAACTTTTTTGTGTTGATGTGTGGAGCCATGAAAAAACTTTCAAACTACTCATAATCATTTGGGAAGTTAACCTAAGGTGTTTCCAGTAGGTTTGCCGTAAGTACTTTCGTGTAAAATTGAAATTTATACTATTTGTGTTCTCTAAGCATATTATGCACTGAGAAAGTAACTTTTTTGTCTTGACGAAGAGAGGCATGAAACAACTTTCAACCTATTCATTCTCATGTGGGAAGTTAACCTAATGTGTTTCCATTCGGTTTGCAGTAAGTACTTTGGTGTAAAATTGAAATGTATACTATTTGTATTATCTAACCATTGTATGCCCTGAGATAACAACATTTTTGTGTTGATGTGTGGAGCCATGAAAAAACTTTCAAACTACTCATGATTATTTGGGAAGTTAACCTAGGGTATTTCCATTAGGTTTGCAGTCAGTACTTTGGTGTAAAATTGAAATGTATACTATTTGTATTGTCTAAGCATAGTATGCACTGAGAAAGTAACTTTTTTGTCTTGATGAACAGAGGCATGAAACAACTTTCAACCTACTCATACTCATGTGGGAAGTAAACCAAAGGTGTTTCCATTAGGTTTGCAGTAAGTACTTTGGTGTAAAATTGAAATGTATACTATTTCTATCATCTAAGCATTGTATGCACTGAGATAACAACTTTTTTGTGTTGATGTGTGGAGCCATGAAAAAACTTTCAAACTACTCATGATCATTTGGGAAGTTAACCTAGGGTGTTTCCATTAGGTTTGCAGTAAGTACTTTGGTGTAAAATTGAAATGTATACTATTTGTATTATCTAAGCATTGTATGCACTGAGATAACAACTTTTTTGTGTTGATGAGTGGAGCCATGAAAAAACTTTCAAACTACTCATGATCATTTGGGACGTTAACCTAGGGTGTTTCCATTAGGTATGCAGACAGTACTGTGGTGTAAAATTGAAATGTATACTATTTGTATTATCTAAGCATTGTATGCACTGAGATAACAACTTTTTTGTGTTGATGTGTGGAGCCATGAAAAAACTTTCAAACTACTCATGATCATTTGGGACGTTAACCTAGGGTGTTTCCATTAGGTTTGCAGACAGTACTTTGGTGTAAAATTGAAATGTATACTATTTGTATTATCTAAGCATTGTATGCACTGAGATAACAACTTTTTTGTGTTGATGTGTGGAGCCATGAAAAAACTTTCAAACTACTCATATTCATTTGGGAAGTTAACCTAAGGTGTTTCCATTAGGTTTGCAGTCAGTACTTTGGTGTAAAATTGAAATGTATACTATTTGTATTGTCTAAGCATAGTATGCACTGAGAAAGTAACTTTTTTGTCTTGATGAACAGAGGCATGAAACAACTTTCAACCTACTCATACTCATGTGGGAAGTTAACCAAAGGTGTTTCCATTAGGTTTGCAGTAAGTACTTTGGTGTAAAATTGAAATGTATACTATTTGTATTATCTAAGCATTGTATGCACTGAGATAACAACTTTTTTGTGTTGATGTGTGGAGCCATGAAAAAACTTTCAAACTACTCATATTCATTTGGGAAGTTAACCTTAGGTGTTTCCATTAGGTTTGCAGTAAGTACTTTGGTGTAAAATTGAAATGTATACTATTTGTATTGTCTAAGCATAGTATGCACTGAGAAAGTAACTTTTTTGTCTTGATGAACAGAGGCATGAAACAACTTTCAACCTACTCATACTCATGTGGGAAGTTAACCAAAGGTGTTTCCATTAGGTTTGCAGTAAGTACTTTGGTGTAAAATTGAAATGTATACTATTTGTATTATCTAAGCATTGTATGCACTGAGAAAACAACTTTTTTGTGTTGATGTGTGGAGCCATGAAAAAACTTTCAAACTACTCATCATTATTTGGGAAGTTAACCTAGGGTGTTTCCATTAGGTTTGCAGTCAGCACTTTGGTGTAAAATTGAAATGTAAACTATTTGTATTATCTAAGCATTGCATGCACTGAGATAACAACTTTTTTGTGTTGGTGTGTGGAGCCATGAAAAAACTTTCAAACTACTCATGATTATTTGGGAAGTTAACCTAGGGTGTTTCCATTAGGTTTGCAGTCAGCACTTTGGTGTAAAATTGAAATGTATACTATTTGTATTATCTAACCATTGTATGCACTGAGATAACAACTTTTTTGTGTTGATGTGTGGAGCCATGAAAAAACTTTCAAACTACTCATAATCATTTGGAAAGTTAACCTAAGGTGTTTCCATTAGGTTTGCAGTAAGTACTTTGGTGTAAAATTGAAATGTATACTATTTGTATTGTCTAAGCATAGTATGCACTGAGAAAGTAACTTTTTTGTCTTGACGAAGAGAGGCATGAAACAACTTTCAACCTATTCATTCTCCTGTGGGAAGTTAACCTAAAGTGTTTCCATTAGGTTTGCAGTAAGTACTTTGGTGTAAAATTGAAATGTATACTATTTGTATTATCTAACCATTGTATGCCCTGAGATAACAACTTTTTTGTGTTGATGTGTGGAGCCATGAAAAAACTTTCAAACTACTCATAATCATTTGGGAAGTTAACCTAAGGTGTTTCCAGTAGGTTTGCCGAAAGTACTTTCGTGTAAAATTGAAATTTATACTATTTGTGTTCTCTAAGCATATTATGCACTGAGAAAGTAACTTTTTTGTCTTGACGAAGAGAGGCATGAAACAACTTTCAACCTATTCATTCTCATGTGGGAAGTTAACCTAATGTGTTTCCATTCGGTTTGCAGTAAGTACTTTGGTGTAAAATTGAAATGTATACTATTTGTATTATCTAACCATTGTATGCCCTGAGATAACAACTTTTTTGTGTTGATGAATGGAGCCATGAAAAAACTTTCAAAGTACTCATAATCATTTGAGAAGTTAACCTAGGGTATTTCCATTAGGTTTGCAGTCAGTACTTTGGTGTAAAATTGAAATGTATACTATTTGTATTGTCTAAGCATAGTATGCACTGAGAAAGTAACTTTTTTGTCTTGATGAACAGAGGCATGAAACAACTTTCAACCTACTCATACTCATGTGGGAAGCTAACCAAAAGTGTTTCTATTAGGTTTGCAGTCAGCACTTTGGTGTAAAATTGAAATGTATACTATTTGTATTATCTAAGCATTGTAGGCACTGAGATAACAACTTTTTTGTGTTGATGTGTGGAGCCATGAAAAAACTTTCAAACTACTCATGATCATTTGGGAAGTTAACCTAGGGTGTTTCCATTAGGTTTGCAGTAAGTACTTTGGTGTAAAATTGAAATGTATACTATTTGTATTATCTAAGCATTGTATGCACTGAGATAACAACTTTTTTGTGTTGATGAGTGGAGCCATGAAAAAACTTTCAAACTACTCATGATCATTCGGGACGTTAACCTAGGGTGTTTCCATTAGGTATGCAGACAGTACTGTGGTGTAAAATTGAAATGTATACTATTTGTATTATCTAAGCATTGTATGCACTGAGATAACAACTTTTTTGTGTTGATGTGTGGAGCCATGAAAAAACTTTCAAACTACTCATGATCATTTGGGACGTTAACCTAGGGTGTTTCCATTAGGTTTGCAGACAGTACTTTGGTGTAAAATTGAAATGTATACTATTTGTATTATCTAAGCATTGTATGCACTGAGATAACAACTTTTTTGTGTTGATGTGTGGAGCCATGAAAAAACTTTCAAACTACTCATATTCATTTGGGAAGTTAACCTAAGGTGTTTCCATTAGGTTTGCAGTCAGTACTTTGGTGTAAAATTGAAATGTATACTATTTGTATTGTCTAAGCATAGTATGCACTGAGAAAGTAGCTTTTTTGTCTTGATGAACAGAGGCATGAAACAACTTTCAACCTACTCATACTCATGTGGGAAGCTAACCAAAAGTGTTTCCATTAGGTTTGCAGTCAGTACTTTGGAGTAAAATTGAAATGTATACTATTTGTATTATCTAAGCATTGTATGCACTGAGATAACAACTTTTTTGTGTTGATGTGTGGAGCCATGAAAAAACTTTCAAACTACTGATGATCATTTGGGAAGTTAACCTAGGGTGTTTCCATTAGGTTTGCAATCAGTACTTTGGTGTAAAATTGAAATGTATACTATTTGTATTGTCTAAGCATAGTATGCACTGAGAAAGTAACTTTTTTGTCTTGATGAACAGAGGCATGAAACAACTTTCAACCTACTCATACTCATGTGGGAAGTTAACCAAAGGTGTTTCCATTAGGTTTGCAGTAAGTACTTTGGTGTAAAATTGAAATGTATACTATTTGTATTATCTAAGCATTGTATGCACTGAGATAACAACTTTTTTGTGTTGATGTGTGGAGCCATGAAAAAACTTTCAAAGTACTCATATTCATTTGGGAAGTTAACCTAAGGTGTTTCCATTAGGTTTGCAGTAAGTACTGTGGTATAAAATTGAAATGTATACTATTTGTATTGTCTAAGCATAGTATGCACTGAGAAAGTAACTTTTTTGTCTTGATGAACAGAGGCATGAAACAACTTTCAACCTACTCATACTCATGTGGGAAGCTAACCAAAAGTGTTTCCATTAGGGTTGCAGTCAGTACTTTGGAGTAAAATTGAAATGTATACTATTTGTATTATCTAAGCATTCTATGCACTGAGATAACAACTTTTTTGTGTTGATGTGTGGAGCCATGAGAAAACTTTCAAACTACTCATGATTATTTGGGAAGTTAACCTAGGGTGTTTCCATTAGGTTTGCAGTCAGCACTTTGGTGTAAAATTGAAATGTATACTATTTGTATTATCTAAGCATTGCATGCACTGAGATAACAACTTTTTTGTGTTGATGTGTGGAGCCATGAAAAAACTTTCAAACTACTCATGATTATTTGGGAAGTTAACCTAGGGTGTTTCTATTAGGTTTGCAGTCAGCACTTTGGTGTAAAATTGAAATGTATACTATTTGTATTATCTAAGCATTGTATGCACTGAGATAAAAACTTTTTTGTGTTGATGTGTGGAGCCATGAAAAAACTTTCAAACTACTCATAATCATTTGGAAAGTTAACCTAAGGTGTTTCCATTAGGTTTGCAGTAAGTACTTTGGTGTAAAATTGAAATGTATACTATTTGTATTGTCTAAGCATAGTATGCACTGAGAAAGTAACTTTTTTGTCTTGACGAAGAAAGGCAGGAAACAACTTTCAACCTATTCATTCTCCTGTGGGAAGTTAACCTAAAGTGTTTCCATTAGGTTTGCAGTAAGTACTTTGGTGTAAAATTGAAATGTATACTATTTGTATTATCTAACCATTGTATGCCCTGAGATAACAACTTTTTTGTGTTGATGTGTGGAGCCATGAAAAAACTTTCAAACTACTCATGATTATTTGGGAAGTTTACCTAAGGTGTTTCCATTAGGTTTGCAGTAAGTACTTTGGTGTAAAATTGAAATGTATACTATTTGTATTATCTAAGCATTGTATGCACTGAGATAACAACTTTTTTGTGTTGATGTATGGAGCCATGAAAAAACTTCCAAACTACTCATAATCATTTGGGAAGTTAACCTAAGGTGTTTCCATTAGGTTTGCAGTAAGTACTTTGGTGTAAAATTGAAATGTATACTATTTGTATTGTCCAAGCATAGTATGCACTGAGAAAGTAACTTTTTTGTCTTGATGAACAGAGGCATGAAACAACTTTCAACCTACTCATACTCATGTGGGAAGTTAACCTAAGGTGTTTCCATTAGGTTTTCAGGAAGAACTTTGGTGTAAAATTGAAATGTACACTATTTGTATTATCTAAGCATTGTATGCACTGAGATAACAACTTTTTTGTGTTGATGTGTGGAGCCATGAAAAAACTTTCAAACTACTCATGATCATTTGGGAAGTTAACCTAGGGTGTTTCCATTAGGTTTGCAATCAGTACTTAAGGTGTAAAATTGAAATGTATACTATTTGTATTATCTAAGCATTGTATGCACTGAGATAACAACTTTTTTGTGTTGATGTGTGGAGCCATGAAAAAACTTTCAAACTACTCATAATCATTTGGGAAGTTAATCTAAAGTGTTTCCATTAGGTTTGCAGTGAGTACTTTGGTGTAAAATTGAAATGTATACTATTTGTATTGCCTAAGCCTAGTATGCACTGAGAAAGTAACTTTTTTGTCTTGATGAACAGAGCCATGAAACAACTTTCAACCTACTCATAGTCATGTGGGAAGCTAACCAAAGGTGTTTGCATTAGGTTTGCAGTAAGTACTTTGGTGTAAAAGTGAAATGTATGCTATTTGTATTGTAAAACCATTGTATGCACTGAGAGATCAACTTTTTTGTTTTCATGTGTAGAGCCATAATACAACGTTCAAACAACTCAGAAACGTGTGGGAAGTTAACCTAAGGTGTTTCCATTAGGTTTGCAGTAAGTACTTTGGTGTAAAATTGAAATGTATACTATTTGTATTATCTAAGCATTGTATGCACAGAGAGATCAACTTTTTTGTCTTTATGTGCACAGGTTTGAAGCAACTTTCAGACATCTCAGAATCATGTGGGAAGTTAACCTGAGGTGTTTCCATTAGGTTTGCAGTAAGTACTTTGGTGTAAAATTGAAATGTATATTATTTATATTAACTAATCATTGTATGCCCTGAGTTAACAACATTTTTGTGTTGATGTGTAGAGCCATGAAAGAACTTTCAAACTATTCATAATCATGTGGGAAGTTAACTTAAGCTGTTTCCATTAGGTTTGCAGTAAGTACTTTGGTGTAAAATTGAAATGTATACTATTTGTATTGTCTAAGCATTGTATGCACAGAGAGATCAACTTTTTTGTCTTTATGTGCACAGGTTTGAAGCAACTTTCAGACATCTCAGAATCATGTGGGAAGTTAACCTAAGGTGTTTCCATTACGATTGCAGTAAGTACTTTGGTGTAAAATTGAAATGTATACTATTTGTATTATCTAAGCATTGTATGCACTGAGATAACAACTTTTTTGTGTTGATGTGTGCAGCCATGAAAAAACTTTCAAACTACTCATATTCATTTGGGAAGTTAACCTAAGGTGTTTCCATTAGGTTTGCAGTAAGTACTTTGGTGTAAAATTGAAATGTATACTATTTGTATTGTCTAAGCATAGTATGCACTGAGAAAGTAACTTTTTTGTCTTGATGAACAGAGGTATGAAACAACTTTCAACCTACTCATACTCATGTGGGAAGCTAACCAAAAGTGTTTCCATTAGGTTTGCCGTAAGTACATTGGAGTAAAATTGAAATGTATACTATTTGTATTATCTAAGCATTGTATGCACTGAGATAACAACTTTTTTGTGTTGATGTGTGGAGCCATGAAAAAACTTTCAAACTACTCATGATCATTTGGGACGTTAACCTAGGGTGTTTCCATTAGGTTTGCAGACAGTACTTTGGTGTAAAATTGAAATGTATACTATTTGTATTATCTAAGCATTGTATGCAGTGAGATAACAACTTTTTTGTGTTGATGTGTGGAGCCATGAAAAAACTTTCAAACTACTCATGATCATTTGGGACGTTAACCTAGGGTGTTTCCATTAGGTTTGCAGACAGTACTTTGGTGTAAAATTGAAATGTATACTATTTGTATTATCTAAGCATTGTATGCACTGAGATAACAACTTTTTTGTGTTGATGTGTGGAGCCATGAAAAAACTTTCAAACTACTCATATTCATTTGGGAAGTTAACCTAAGGTGTTTCCATTAGGTTTGCAGTAGGTACTGTGGTGTAAAATTGAAATGTATACTATTTGTATTGTCTAAGCATAGTATGCACTGAGAAAGTAACTTTTTTGTCTTGATGAACAGAGGCATCAAACAACTTTCAACCTACTCATACTCATGTGGGAAGTTAACCAAAGGTGTTTCCATTAGGTTTGCAGTAAGTACTTTGGTGTAAAATTGAAATGTATACTATTTGTATTATCTAAGCATTGTATGCACTGAGATAACAACTTTTTTGTGTTGATGTGTGGAGCCATGAAAAAACTTTCAAACTACTCATGATCATTTGGGAAGTTAACCTAGGGTGTTTCCATTAGGTTTCCAGTAAGTAAGTTTGGTGTAAAATTGAAATTTATACTATTTGTATTATCTAAGCATTGTATGCACTGAGATAACAACTTTTTTGTGTTGATGTATGGAGCCATGAAAAAACTTCCAAACTACTCATAATCATTTGGGAAGTTAACCTAAGGTGTTTCCATTAGGTTTGCAGTAAGTACTTTGGTGTAAAATTGAAATGTATACTATTTGTATTGTCTAAGCATAGTATGCACTGAGAAAGTAACTTTTTTGTCTTGATGAACAGAGGCATGAAACAACTTTCAACCTACTCATACTCATGTGGGAAGTTAACCTAAGGTGTTTCCATTAGGTTTTCAGGAAGAACTTTGGTGTAAAATTGAAATGTACACTATTTGTATTATCTAAGCATTGTCTGCACTGAGATAACAACTTTTTTGTGTTGATGTATGGAGCCATGAAAAAACTTTCAAAGTACTCATAATCATTTGAGAAGTTAACCTAAGCTGTTTCCATTCGGTTTGCAGTAAGTACTTTGGTGTAAAATTGAAATGTATACTATTTGTATTGTCTAAGCCTAGTATGCACTGAGAAAGTAGCTTTTTTGTCTTGATGAACAGAGGCATGAAACAACTTTCAACCTACTCATACTCATGTGGGAAGCTAACCAAAAGTGTTTCCATTAGGTTTGCAGTCAGTACTTTGGAGTAAAATTGAAATGTATACTATTTGTATTATCTAAGCATTGTATGCACTGAGATAACAACTTTTTTGTGTTGATGTGTGGAGCCATGAAAAGACTTCCAAACTACTGATGATCATTTGGGAAGTTAACCTAGGGTGTTTCCATTAGGTTTGCAATCAGTACTTTGGTGTAAAATTGAAATGTATACTATTTGTATTGTCTAAGCATAGTATGCACTGAGAAAGTAACTTTTTTGTCTTGATGAACAGAGGCATGAAACAACTTTCAACCTACTCATACTCATGTGGGAAGTTAACCAAAGGTGTTTCCATTAGGTTTGCAGTAAGTACTTTGGTGTAAAATTGAAATGTATACTATTTGTATTATCTAAGCATTGTATGCACTGAGATAACAACTTTTTTGTGTTGATGTGTGGAGCCATGAAAAAACTTTCAAACTACTCATGATCATTTGGGAAGTTAACCTAGGGTGTTTCCATTAGGTTTGCAGTAAGTAGTTTGGTGTAAAATTGAAATTTATACTATTTGTATTATCTAAGCATTGTATGCACTGAGATAACAACTTTTTTGTGTTGATGTATGGAGCCATGAAAAAACTTCCAAACTACTCATAATCATTTGGGAAGTTAACCTAAGGTGTTTCCATTAGGTTTGCAGTAAGTACTTTGGTGTAAAATTGAAATGTATACTATTTGTATTGTCTAAGCATAGTATGCACTGAGAAAGTAACTTTTTTGTCTTGATGAACAGAGGCATGAAACAACTTTCAACCTTCTCATACTCGTGTGGGAAGTTAACCTAAGGTGTTTCCATTAGGTTTTCAGGAAGAACTTTGGTGTAAAATTGAAATGCACACTATTTGTATTATCTAAGCATTGTCTGCACTGAGATAACAACTTTTTTGTGTTGATGTATGGAGCCATGAAAAAACTTTCAAAGTACTCATAATCATTTGGGAAGTTAACCTAAGGTGTTTCCATTAGGTTTGCAGTAAGTACTTTAGTGTAAAATTGAAATGTATACTATTTGTATTCTCTAAGCATAGTATGCACTGAGAAAGTAACTTTTTTGTCTTGATGAACAGAGGCATGAAACAACTTTCAACCTACTCATACTCATGTGGGAAGTTAACCAATGGTGGTACCATTCGGTTTGCAGTAAGTACTTTGGTGTAAAATTGAAATGTATACTATTTGTATTGTAAAAGCATTGTATGCACTCAGAGATCAACTTTTTTGTCATTAAGTGCACAGGTATGAAACAATTTCAGACATCTCAGAATCATGTGGGAAGTTAACCTAAGGTGTTTCCATTAGGTTTGCATTAAGTACTTTGGTGTAAAATTGAAATGTATACTATTTGTATTACCTAACCATTGTATGCCCTGAGTTATCAACATTTTTGTGTTGATGTTTAGAGCCATGAAACAACTTTCAAACTATTCATAATCATGTGGGAAGTTAACTTAAAATGTTTCCCAATGGTTTGCACTCTGCACTTTGGTGGAAAATTGAGATGTATACCACCTTAATGTCTAACATAGTATGCACTGAGAAAGTAACTTTTTTGTCTTCATGAACAGAGGCATGAAACAACTTTCAACCTACTCATACTCATGTGGGAAGTTAACCAAAGGTTTTTCCATTAGGTTTGCAGTAAGTACTTTGGTGTAAAATTGAAATGTATGCTATTTGTATTGTAAATGCATTGTATGCACTGAGAGATCAACTTTTTTGTCTTTATGTGCACAGGTGTGAAACAACTTTCAGACATCTCAGAATCATGTGGGAAGTTAACCTAAGGTGTTTCCATTAGGTTTGCAGTAAGTACTTGGTGTAAAATTGAAATGTATACTATTTGTATTATCTAACCATTGTATGCACTGAGATAACAACTTTTTTGTGTTGATGTGTGGAGCCATGAAAAAACTTTCAAACTACTCATAATCATTTGGGAAGTTAACCTAAGGTGTTTCCATTAGTTTTGCAGTATGTAGTTTGGTGTAAAATTGAAATGTATACTATTTGTATTATCTAACCATTGTATGCCCTGAGTTAGCAACATTTTTGTGTTGATGTGTGGAGCCATGAAAAAGCTTTCAAACTACTCATAATCATGTGGGAAGTTAACTTAAAATGTTTCCCAATGGTTTGCACTCTGCACTTTGGTGGAAAATTGAGATGTATACTACCTTAATGTCAGAAAATAGTATGCACTGAGAAAGTAACTTTTTTGTCTTGATGAACAGAGGTATGAAACAACATTCAACCTACTCATACTCATGTGGGAAGTTAACCTAAGGTGTTTCCATTAGGTTTTCAGGAAGAACTTTGGTGTAAAATTGAAATGTAGACTATTTGTATTATCTAAGCATTGTCTGCACTGAGATAAGAACTTTTTTGTGTTGATGTATGGAGCCATGAAAAAACTTTCAAACTACTCATAATCATTTGGGAAGTTAACCTGAGCTGTTTCCATTAGGTTTCCAGTAAGTACTTTGGTGTAAAATTGAAATGTATACTATTTGTATTCTCTAAGCATAGTATGCACTGAGAAAGTAACTTTTTTGTCTTGATGAACAGAGGCATGAAACAACTTTCAACCTACTCATACTCATGTGGGAAGTTAACCAAAGGTGGTACCATTCGGTTTGCAGTAAGTACTTTGGTGTAAAATTGAAATGTATACTATTTGTATTGTAAAAGCATTGTATGCACTCAGAGATCAACTTTTTTGTCATTAAGTGCACAGGTATGAAACAATTTCAGACATCTCAGAATCATGTGGGAAGTTAACCTAAGGTGTTTCCATTAGGTTTGCATTAAGTACTTTGGTGTAAAATTGAAATGTATACTATTTGTATTACCTAACCATTGTATGCCCTGAGTTATCAACATTTTTGTGTTGATGTTTAGAGCCATGAAACAACTTTCAAACTATTCATAATCATGTGGGAAGTTAACTTAAAATGTTTCCCAATGGTTTGCACTCTGCACTTTGGTGGAAAATTGAGATGTATACTACCTTAATGTCTAACATAGTATGCACTGAGAAAGTAACTTTTTTGTCTTCATGAACAGAGGCATGAAACAACTTTCAACCTACTCATACTCATGTGGGAAGTTAACCAAAGGTTTTTCCATTAGGTTTGCAGTAAGTACTTTGGTGTAAAATTGAAATGTATGCTATTTGTATTGTAAATGCATTGTATGCACTGAGAGATCAACTTTTTTGTCTTTATGTGCACAGGTGTGAAACAACTTTCAGACATCTCAGAATCATGTGGGAAGTTAACCTAAGGTGTTTCCATTAGGTTTGCAGTAAGTACTTGGTGTAAAATTGAAATGTATACTATTTGTATTATCTAACCATTGTATGCTCTGAGATAACAACTTTTTTGTGTTGATGTGTGGAGCCATGAAAAAACTTTCAAACTACTCATAATCATTTGGGAAGTTAACCTAAGGTGTTTCCATTAGTTTTGCAGTATGTAGTTTGGTGTAAAATTGAAATGTATACTATTTGTATTATCTAACCATTGTATGCCCTGAGTTAACAACTTTTTTGTGTTGATGTATGGAGCCATGAAAAAACTTTCAAACTACTCATAATCATTTGGGAAGTTAACCTAAGCTGTTTCCATTAGGTTTGCAATAAGTACTTTGGTGTAAAATTGAAATGTATACTATTTGTATTGTCTAAGCCTAGTATGCACTGAGAAATAACTTTTTTGTCTTGATGAACAGAGGCATGAAACAACTTTCAACCTACTCACACTCATGTGGGAAGCTGACCAAAAGAGTTTCCATTGCGTTTGCAGTAAGTACTTTGGAGTAAAATTGAAATGTATACTATTTGTATTATCTAAGCATTGTATGCACTGAGATAACAACTTTTTTGTGTTGATGTGTGGAGCCATGAAAAAACTTTCAAACTACTCATAATCATTTGGGAAGTTAACCTAAGGTGTTTCCATTAGTTTTGCAGTATGCAGTTTGGTGTAAAATTGAAATGTAGACTATTTGTATTATCTAAGCATTGTCTGCACTGAGATAAGAACTTTTTTGTGTTGATGTATGGAGCCATGAAAAAACTTTCAAACTACTCAGAATCATTTGGGAAGTTAACCTGAGCTGTTTCCATTAGGTTTCCAGTAAGTACTTTGGTGTAAAATTGAAATCTATACTATTTGTATTGTCTAAGCCTAGTATGCACTGAGAAATAACTTTTTTGTCTTGATGAACAGAGGCATGAAACAACTTTCAACCTACTCATACTCATGTGGGAAGCTGACCAAAACAGTTTCCATTGCTTTTGCAGTAAGTACTTTGGAGTAAAATTGAAATGTATACTATTTGTATTATCTAAGCATTGTATGCACTGAGATAACAACTTTTTTGTGTTGATGTGTGGAGCCATGAAAAAACTTTCAAACTACTCATAATCATTTGGGAAGTTAACCTAAGGTGTTTCCATTAGGTTTGCAGTAAGTACTTTGGTGTAAAATTGAAATGTATACTATTTGTATTGTCTAAGCATAGTATGCACTGAGAAAGTAACTTTTTTGTCTTGACGAAGAGAGGCATGAAACAACTTTCAACCTATTCATTCTCATGTGGGAAGTTAACCTAAAGTGTTTCCATTAGGTTTGCAGTAAGTACTTTGGTGTAAAATTGAAATGTATAGTATTTGTATTATCTAACCATTGTATGCCCTGAGTTAACAACATTTTTGTGTTGATGTGTAGAGCCATGAAACAACTTTCAAACTATTCATAATCATGTGGGAAGTTAACTTAAAATGTTTCCCAATGGTGTGCACTCTGCACTTTGGTGGAAAATTGAGATGTATGCTACCTTAATGTCTAACATAGTATGCACTGAGAAAGTAACTTTTTTCTCTTGATGAACAGAGGCATGAAACAACTTTAAACCTACTCATACTCATGTGGAAAGTTAACCTAAGTAGTTTCCAGTAGGTTTGTAGTAAGTACTTTGGTGTAAAATTGAAATGTATACTATTTGTATTATCTAAGCATTGTATGCACTGAGATAACAACTTTTTTGTGTTGATGTATGGAGCCATGAAAAAACTTCCAAACTACTCATAATCATTTGGGAAGTTAACCTAAGGTGTTTCCATTAGGTTTGCAGTAAGTACTTTGGTGTAAAATTGAAATGTATACTATTTGTATTGTCTAAGCATAGTATGCACTGAGAAAGTAACTTTTTTGTCTTGATGAACAGAGGCATGAAACAACTTTCAACCTACTCATACTCATGTGGGAAGTTAACCAAAAGTGTTTCCATTAGGTTTGCAGTAAGTTCTTTGGAGTAAAATTGAAATGTATACTATTTGTATTGTCTTAGTATTGTATGCACTGAGAAAACAACTTTTTTCTCTTGATGTGCAGAGCCATAATACAACTTTCAAACTATTCATAATCATGTGGGAAGTTAATTTAAAATGTTTCCCAATGGTTTGCACTCTGCACTTTGGTGGAAAATTGAGATGTATACTACCTTAATGTCAGAACATAGTATGCACTGAGAAAGTAACTTTTTTGTCTTGATGAACAGAGACATGAAACAACTTTCAACCTACTCATACTCATGTGGGAAGTTAACCAAAGGTTTTTCCATTAGGTTTGCAGTAAGTACTTTAGTGTAAAATTGAAATGTATGCTATTTGTATTGTAAATGCATTGTAAGCACTGAGAGATCAACTTTTTTGTCTTTAAGTGCACAGTTGTGAAACAACTTTCAGACATCTCAGAATCATGTGGGAAGTTAACCTAAGGTGTTTCCATTAGGTTTGCAGTAAGTACTTGGTGTAAAATTGAAATGTATACTATTTGTATTATCTAACCATTGTATGCACTGAGATAACAACTTTTTTGTGTTGATGTGTGGAGCCATGAAAAAACTTTCAAACTACTCATAATCATTTGGGAAGTTAACCTAAGGTGTTTCCATTAGTTTTGCAGTATGTAGTTTGGTGTAAAATTGAAATGTATTCTATTTGAATTATCTAACCATTGTATGCCCTGAGTTAACAACATTTTTGTGTTGATGTGTGGAGCCATGAAAAAGCTTTCAAACTACTCATAATCATGTGGGAAGTTAACTTAAAATGTTTCCCAATGGTTTGCACTCTGCACTTTGGTGGAAAATTGAGATGTATACTACCTTAATGTCAGAAAATAGTATGCACTGAGAAAGTAACTTTTTTGTCTTGATGAACAGTGGTATGAAACAACATTCAACCTACTCATACTCATGTGGGAAGTTAACCTAAGGTGTTTCCATTAGGTTTTCAGGAAGAACTTTGGTGTAAAATTGAAATGTAGACTATTTGTATTATCTAAGCATTGTCTGCACTGAGATAAGAACTTTTTTGTGTTGATGTATGGAGCCATGAAAAAACTTTCAAACTACTCATAATCATTTGGGAAGTTAACCTGAGCTGTTTCCATTAGGTTTCCAGTAAGTACTTTGGTGTAAAATTGAAATGTATACTATTTGTATTCTCTAAGCATAGTATGCACTGAGAAAGTAACTTTTTTGTCTTGATGAACAGAGGCATGAAACAACTTTCAACCTACTCATACTCATGTGGGAAGTTAACCAAAGGTGGTACCATTCGGTTTGCAGTAAGTTCTTTGGTGTAAAATTGAAATGTATACTATTTGTATTGTAAAAGCATTGTATGCACTCAGAGATCAACTTTTTTGTCATTAAGTGCACAGGTATGAAACAATTTCAGACATCTCAGAATCATGTGGGAAGTTAACCTAAGGTGTTTCCATTAGGTTTGCATTAAGTACTTTGGTGTAAAATTGAAATGTATACTATTTGTATTACCTAACCATTGTATGCCCTGAGTTATCAACATTTTTGTGTTGATGTTTAGAGCCATGAAACAACTTTCAAACTATTCATAATCATGTGGGAAGTTAACTTAAAATGTTTCCCAATGGTTTGCACTCTGCACTTTGGTGGAAAATTGAGATGTATACTACCTTAATGTCTAACATAGTATGCACTGAGATAAGAACTTTTTTGTGTTGATGTATGGAGCCATGAAAAAACTTTCAAACTACTCATAATCATTTGGGAAGTTAACCTAAGGTGTTTCCATTAGTTTTGCAGTATGTAGTTTGGTGTAAAATTGAAATGTATACTATTTGTATTATCTAACCATTGTATGCCCTGAGTTAACAACTTTTTTGTGTTGATGTATGGAGCCATGAAAAAACTTTCAAACTACTCATAATCATTTGGGAAGTTAACCTAAGCTGTTTCCATTAGGTTTGCAATAAGTACTTTGGTGTAAAATTGAAATGTATACTATTTGTATTGTCTAAGCCTAGTATGCACTGAGAAATAACTTTTTTGTCTTGATGAACAGAGGCATGAAACAACTTTCAACCTACTCACACTCATGTG
This sequence comes from Mobula birostris, assembly GCF_030028105.1. Classification (NCBI taxonomy): domain Eukaryota; kingdom Metazoa; phylum Chordata; class Chondrichthyes; order Myliobatiformes; family Myliobatidae; genus Mobula; species Mobula birostris. The sequence goes on from NW_027278510.1 coordinate 88,046, forward strand.
GGAAGCTGACCAAAAGAGTTTCCATTGCGTTTGCAGTAAGTACTTTGGAGTAAAATTGAAATGTATACTATTTGTATTATCTAAGCATTGTATGCACTGAGATAACAACTTTTTTGTGTTGATGTGTGGAGCCATGAAAAAACTTTCAAACTACTCATAATCATTTGGGAAGTTAACCTAAGGTGTTTCCATTAGTTTTGCAGTATGCAGTTTGGTGTAAAATTGAAATGTAGACTATTTGTATTATCTAAGCATTGTCTGCACTGAGATAAGAACTTTTTTGTGTTGATGTATGGAGCCATGAAAAAACTTTCAAACTACTCAGAATCATTTGGGAAGTTAACCTGAGCTGTTTCCATTAGGTTTCCAGTAAGTACTTTGGTGTAAAATTGAAATCTATACTATTTGTATTGTCTAAGCCTAGTATGCACTGAGAAATAACTTTTTTGTCTTGATGAACAGAGGCATGAAACAACTTTCAACCTACTCATACTCATGTGGGAAGCTGACCAAAACAGTTTCCATTGCTTTTGCAGTAAGTACTTTGGAGTAAAATTGAAATGTATACTATTTGTATTATCTAAGCATTGTATGCACTGAGATAACAACTTTTTTGTGTTGATGTGTGGAGCCATGAAAAAACTTTCAAACTACTCATAATCATTTGGGAAGTTAACCTAAGGTGTTTCCATTAGGTTTGCAGTAAGTACTTTGGTGTAAAATTGAAATGTATACTATTTGTATTGTCTAAGCATAGTATGCACTGAGAAAGTAACTTTTTTGTCTTGACGAAGAGAGGCATGAAACAACTTTCAACCTATTCATTCTCATGTGGGAAGTTAACCTAAAGTGTTTCCATTAGGTTTGCAGTAAGTACTTTGGTGTAAAATTGAAATGTATAGTATTTGTATTATCTAACCATTGTATGCCCTGAGTTAACAACATTTTTGTGTTGATGTGTAGAGCCATGAAACAACTTTCAAACTATTCATAATCATGTGGGAAGTTAACTTAAAATGTTTCCCAATGGTGTGCACTCTGCACTTTGGTGGAAAATTGAGATGTATGCTACCTTAATGTCTAACATAGTATGCACTGAGAAAGTAACTTTTTTCTCTTGATGAACAGAGGCATGAAACAACTTTAAACCTACTCATACTCATGTGGAAAGTTAACCTAAGTAGTTTCCAGTAGGTTTGTAGTAAGTACTTTGGTGTAAAATTGAAATGTATACTATTTGTATTATCTAAGCATTGTATGCACTGAGATAACAACTTTTTTGTGTTGATGTATGGAGCCATGAAAAAACTTCCAAACTACTCATAATCATTTGGGAAGTTAACCTAAGGTGTTTCCATTAGGTTTGCAGTAAGTACTTTGGTGTAAAATTGAAATGTATACTATTTGTATTGTCTAAGCATAGTATGCACTGAGAAAGTAACTTTTTTGTCTTGATGAACAGAGGCATGAAACAACTTTCAACCTACTCATACTCATGTGGGAAGTTAACCAAAAGTGTTTCCATTAGGTTTGCAGTAAGTTCTTTGGAGTAAAATTGAAATGTATACTATTTGTATTGTCTTAGTATTGTATGCACTGAGAAAACAACTTTTTTCTCTTGATGTGCAGAGCCATAATACAACTTTCAAACTATTCATAATCATGTGGGAAGTTAATTTAAAATGTTTCCCAATGGTTTGCACTCTGCACTTTGGTGGAAAATTGAGATGTATACTACCTTAATGTCAGAACATAGTATGCACTGAGAAAGTAACTTTTTTGTCTTGATGAACAGAGACATGAAACAACTTTCAACCTACTCATACTCATGTGGGAAGTTAACCAAAGGTTTTTCCATTAGGTTTGCAGTAAGTACTTTAGTGTAAAATTGAAATGTATGCTATTTGTATTGTAAATGCATTGTAAGCACTGAGAGATCAACTTTTTTGTCTTTAAGTGCACAGTTGTGAAACAACTTTCAGACATCTCAGAATCATGTGGGAAGTTAACCTAAGGTGTTTCCATTAGGTTTGCAGTAAGTACTTGGTGTAAAATTGAAATGTATACTATTTGTATTATCTAACCATTGTATGCACTGAGATAACAACTTTTTTGTGTTGATGTGTGGAGCCATGAAAAAACTTTCAAACTACTCATAATCATTTGGGAAGTTAACCTAAGGTGTTTCCATTAGTTTTGCAGTATGTAGTTTGGTGTAAAATTGAAATGTATTCTATTTGAATTATCTAACCATTGTATGCCCTGAGTTAACAACATTTTTGTGTTGATGTGTGGAGCCATGAAAAAGCTTTCAAACTACTCATAATCATGTGAGAAGTTAACTTAAAATGTTTCCCAATGGTTTGCACTCTGCACTTTGGTGGAAAATTGAGATGTATACTACCTTAATGTCAGAAAATAGTATGCACTGAGAAAGTAACTTTTTTGTCTTGATGAACAGAGGTATGAAACAACATTCAAACTACTCATACTCATGTGGGAAGTTAACCTAATGTGTTTCCATTAGGTTTTCAGGAAGAACTTTGGTGTAAAATTGAAATGTAGACTATTTGTATTGTCTAAGCATAGTATGCACTGAGAAAGTAACTTTTTTGTCTTGACGAAGAGAGGCATGAAACAACTTTCAACCTATTCATTCTCATGTGGGAAGTTAACCTAAAGTGTTTCCATTAGGTTTGCAGTAAGTACTTTGGTGTAAAATTGAAATGTATAGTATTTGTATTATCTAACCATTGTATGCCCTGAGTTAACAACATTTTTGTGTTGATGTGTAGAGCCATGAAACAACTTTCAAACTATTCATAATCATGTGGGAAGTTAACTTAAAATGTTTCCCAATGGTGTGCACTCTGCACTTTGGTGGAAAATTGAGATGTATGCTACCTTAATGTCTAACATAGTATGCACTGAGAAAGTAACTTTTTTCTCTTGATGAACAGAGGCATGAAACAACTTTAAACCTACTCATACTCATGTGGAAAGTTAACCTAAGTAGTTTCCAGTAGGTTTGTAGTAAGTACTTTGGTGTAAAATTGAAATGTATACTATTTGTATTATCTAAGCATTGTATGCACTGAGATAACAACTTTTTTGTGTTGATGTATGGAGCCATGAAAAAACTTCCAAACTACTCATAATCATTTGGGAAGTTAACCTAAGGTGTTTCCATTAGGTTTGCAGTAAGTACTTTGGTGTAAAATTGAAATGTATACTATTTGTATTGTCTAAGCATAGTATGCACTGAGAAAGTAACTTTTTTGTCTTGATGAACAGAGGCATGAAACAACTTTCAACCTACTCATACTCATGTGGGAAGTTAACCAAAAGTGTTTCCATTAGGTTTGCAGTAAGTTCTTTGGAGTAAAATTGAAATGTATACTATTTGTATTGTCTTAGTATTGTATGCACTGAGAAAACAACTTTTTTCTCTTGATGTGCAGAGCCATAATACAACTTTCAAACTATTCATAATCATGTGGGAAGTTAATTTAAAATGTTTCCCAATGGTTTGCACTCTGCACTTTGGTGGAAAATTGAGATGTATACTACCTTAATGTCAGAACATAGTATGCACTGAGAAAGTAACTTTTTTGTCTTGATGAACAGAGACATGAAACAACTTTCAACCTACTCATACTCATGTGGGAAGTTAACCAAAGGTTTTTCCATTAGGTTTGCAGTAAGTACTTTAGTGTAAAATTGAAATGTATGCTATTTGTATTGTAAATGCATTGTATGCACTGAGAGATCAACTTTTTTGTCTTTAAGTGCACAGGTGTGAAACAGCTTTCAGACATCTCAGAATCATGTGGGAAGTTAACCTAAGGTGTTTCCATTAGGTTTGCAGTAAGTACTTGGTGTAAAATTGAAATGTATACTATTTGTATTATCTAACCATTGTATGCACTGAGATAACAACTTTTTTGTGTTGATGTGTGGAGCCATGAAAAAACTTTCAAACTACTCATAATCATTTGGGAAGTTAACCTAAGGTGTTTCCATTAGTTTTGCAGTATGTAGTTTGGTGTAAAATTGAAATGTATTCTATTTGAATTATCTAACCATTGTATGCCCTGAGTTAACAACATTTTTGTGTTGATGTGTGGAGCCATGAAAAAGCTTTCAAACTACTCATAATCATGTGGGAAGTTAACTTAAAATGTTTCCCAATGGTTTGCACTCTGCACTTTGGTGGAAAATTGAGATGTATACTACCTTAATGTCAGAAAATAGTATGCACTGAGAAAGTAACTTTTTTGTCTTGATGAACAGAGGTATGAAACAACATTCAAACTACTCATACTCATGTGGGAAGTTAACCTAATGTGTTTCCATTAGGTTTTCAGGAAGAACTTTGGTGTAAAATTGAAATGTAGACTATTTGTATTATCTAAGCATTGTCTGCACTGAGATAAAAACTTTTTTGTGCTGATGTATGGAGCCATGAAAAAACTTTCAAACTACTCATAATCATTTGGGAAGTTAACCTAAGCTGTTTCCATTAGGTTTGCAGTAAGTACTTTGGTGTAAAATTGAAATGTATACTATTTGTATTGTCTAAGCCTAGTATGCACTGAGAAATAACTTTTTTGCCTTGATGAACAGAGGCATGAAACAACTTTCAACCTACTCATACTCATGTGGGAAGCTGACCAAAAGAGTTTCCATTGCGTTTGCAGTAAGTACTTTGGAGTAAAATTGAAATGTATACTATTTGTATTATCTAAGCATTGTATGCACTGAGATAACAACTTTTTTGTGTTGATGTGGGAGCCATGAAAAAACTTTCAAACTACTCATAATCATTTGGGAAGTTAACCTAAGGTGTTTCCATTAGTTTTGCAGTATGTAGTTTGTTGTAAAATTGAAATATATACTATTTGTATAATCTAACCATTGTATGCCCTGAGTTAGCAACATTTTTGTGTTGATGTGTGGAGCCATGAAAAAGCTTTCAAACTACTCATAATCATGTGGGAAGTTAACTTAAAATGTTTCCCAATGGTTTGCACTCTGCACTTTGGTGGAAAATTGAGATGTATACTACCTTAATGTCAGAAAATAGTATGCACTGAGAAAGTAACTTTTTTGTCTTGATGAACAGAGGTATGAAACAACATTCAACCTACTCATACTCATGTGGGAAGTTAACCTAAGGTGTTTCCATTAGGTTTTCAGGAAGAACTTTGGTGTAAAATTGAAATGTAGACTATTTGTATTATCTAAGCATTGTCTGCACTGAGATAAGAACTTTTTTGTGTTGATGTATGGAGCCATGAAAAAACTTTCAAACTACTCATAATCATTTGGGAAGTTAACCTAAGCTGTTTCCATTAGGTTTGCAGTAAGTACTTTGGTGTAAAATTGAAATGTATACTATTTGTATTGTCTAAGCCTAGTATGCACTGAGAAATAACTTTTTTGTCTTGATGAACAGAGGCATGAAACAACTTTCAACCTACTCATACTCATGTGGGAAGCTGACCAAAAGAGTTTCCATTGCGTTTGCAGTAAGTACTTTGGAGTAAAATTGAAATGTATACTATTTGTATTATCTAAGCATTGTATGCACTGAGATAACAACTTTTTTGTGTTGATGTGTGGAGCCATGAAAAAACTTTCAAACTACTCATAATCATTTGGGAAGTTAACCTAAGGTGTTTCCATTAGTTTTGCAGTATGTAGTTTGTTGTAAAATTAAAATGTATACTATTTGTATTATCTAACCATTGTATGCCCTGAGATAGCAACATTTTTGTGTTGATGTGTGGAGCCATGAAAAAGCTTTCAAACTACTCATAATCATGTGGGAAGTTAACTTAAAATGTTTCCCAATGGTTTGCACTCTGCACTTTGGTGGAAAATTGAGATGTATACTACCTTAATGTCAGAAAATAGTATGCACTGGGAAAGTAACTTTTTTGTCTTGATGAACAGAGGTATGAAACAACATTCAACCTACTCATACTCATGTGGGAATTTAACCTAAGGTGTTTCCATTAGGTTTGCAGTAAGTTCTTTGGAGTAAAATTGAAATGTATACTATTTGTATTGTCTTAGTATTGTATGCACTGAGAAAACAACTTTTTTCTCTTGATGTGCAGAGCCATAATACAACTTTCAAACTATTCATAATCATGTGGGAAGTTAATTTAAAATGTTTCCCAATGGTTTGCACTCTGCACTTTGGTGGAAAATTGAGATGTATACTACCTTAATGTCAGAACATAGTATGCACTGAGAAAGTAACTTTTTTGTCTTGATGAACAGAGACATGAAACAACTTTCAACCTACTCATACTCATGTGGGAAGTTAACCAAAGGTTTTTCCATTAGGTTTGCAGTAAGTACTTTAGTGTAAAATTGAAATGTATGCTATTTGTATTGTAAATGCATTGTAAGCACTGAGAGATCAACTTTTTTGTCTTTAAGTGCACAGTTGTGAAACAACTTTCAGACATCTCAGAATCATGTGGGAAGTTAACCTAAGGTGTTTCCATTAGGTTTGCAGTAAGTACTTGGTGTAAAATTGAAATGTATACTATTTGTATTATCTAACCATTGTATGCACTGAGATAACAACTTTTTTGTGTTGATGTGTGGAGCCATGAAAAAACTTTCAAACTACTCATAATCATTTGGGAAGTTAACCTAAGGTGTTTCCATTAGTTTTGCAGTATGTAGTTTGGTGTAAAATTGAAATGTATTCTATTTGAATTATCTAACCATTGTATGCCCTGAGTTAACAACATTTTTGTGTTGATGTGTGGAGCCATGAAAAAGCTTTCAAACTACTCATAATCATGTGGGAAGTTAACTTAAAATGTTTCCCAATGGTTTGCACTCTGCACTTTGGTGGAAAATTGAGATGTATACTACCTTAATGTCAGAAAATAGTATGCACTGAGAAAGTAACTTTTTTGTCTTGATGAACAGAGGTATGAAACAACATTCAACCTACTCATACTCATGTGGGAAGTTAACCTAAGGTGTTTCCATTAGGTTTTCAGGAAGAACTTTGGTGTAAAATTGAAATGTAGACTATTTGTATTATCTAAGCATTGTCTGCACTGAGATAAGAACTTTTTTGTGTTGATGTATGGAGCCATGAAAAAACTTTCAAACTACTCATAATCATTTGGGAAGTTAACCTGAGCTGTTTCCATTAGGTTTCCAGTAAGTACTTTGGTGTAAAATTGAAATGTATACTATTTGTATTCTCTAAGCATAGTATGCACTGAGAAAGTAACTTTTTTGTCTTGATGAACAGAGGCATGAAACAACTTTCAACCTACTCATACTCATGTGGGAAGTTAACCAAAGGTGGTACCATTCGGTTTGCAGTAAGTACTTTGGTGTAAAATTGAAATGTATACTATTTGTATTGTAAAAGCATTGTATGCACTCAGAGATCAACTTTTTTGTCATTAAGTGCACAGGTATGAAACAATTTCAGACATCTCAGAATCATGTGGGAAGTTAACCTAAGGTGTTTCCATTAGGTTTGCATTAAGTACTTTGGTGTAAAATTGAAATGTATACTATTTGTATTACCTAACCATTGTATGCCCTGAGTTATCAACATTTTTGTGTTGATGTTTAGAGCCATGAAACAACTTTCAAACTATTCATAATCATGTGGGAAGTTAACTTAAAATGTTTCCCAATGGTTTGCACTCTGCACTTTGGTGGAAAATTGAGATGTATACTACCTTAATGTCTAACATAGTATGCACTGAGATAAGAACTTTTTTGTGTTGATGTATGGAGCCATGAAAAAACTTTCAAACTACTCATAATCATTTGGGAAGTTAACCTAAGGTGTTTCCATTAGTTTTGCAGTATGTAGTTTGGTGTAAAATTGAAATGTATACTATTTGTATTATCTAACCATTGTATGCCCTGAGTTAACAACTTTTTTGTGTTGATGTATGGAGCCATGAAAAAACTTTCAAACTACTCATAATCATTTGGGAAGTTAACCTAAGCTGTTTCCATTAGGTTTGCAATAAGTACTTTGGTGTAAAATTGAAATGTATACTATTTGTATTGTCTAAGCCTAGTATGCACTGAGAAATAACTTTTTTGTCTTGATGAACAGAGGCATGAAACAACTTTCAACCTACTCACACTCATGTGGGAAGCTGACCAAAAGAGTTTCCATTGCGTTTGCAGTAAGTACTTTGGAGTAAAATTGAAATGTATACTATTTGTATTATCTAAGCATTGTATGCACTGAGATAACAACTTTTTTGTGTTGATGTGTGGAGCCATGAAAAAACTTTCAAACTACTCATAATCATTTGGGAAGTTAACCTAAGGTGTTTCCATTAGTTTTGCAGTATGCAGTTTGGTGTAAAATTGAAATGTAGACTATTTGTATTATCTAAGCATTGTCTGCACTGAGATAAGAACTTTTTTGTGTTGATGTATGGAGCCATGAAAAAACTTTCAAACTACTCAGAATCATTTGGGAAGTTAACCTGAGCTGTTTCCATTAGGTTTCCAGTAAGTACTTTGGTGTAAAATTGAAATCTATACTATTTGTATTGTCTAAGCCTAGTATGCACTGAGAAATAACTTTTTTGTCTTGATGAACAGAGGCATGAAACAACTTTCAACCTACTCATACTCATGTGGGAAGCTGACCAAAACAGTTTCCATTGCTTTTGCAGTAAGTACTTTGGAGTAAAATTGAAATGTATACTATTTGTATTATCTAAGCATTGTATGCACTGAGATAACAACTTTTTTGTGTTGATGTGTGGAGCCATGAAAAAACTTTCAAACTACTCATAATCATTTGGGAAGTTAACCTAAGGTGTTTCCATTAGGTTTGCAGTAAGTACTTTGGTGTAAAATTGAAATGTATACTATTTGTATTGTCTAAGCATAGTATGCACTGAGAAAGTAACTTTTTTGTCTTGACGAAGAGAGGCATGAAACAACTTTCAACCTATTCATTCTCATGTGGGAAGTTAACCTAAAGTGTTTCCATTAGGTTTGCAGTAAGTACTTTGGTGTAAAATTGAAATGTATAGTATTTGTATTATCTAACCATTGTATGCCCTGAGTTAACAACATTTTTGTGTTGATGTGTAGAGCCATGAAACAACTTTCAAACTATTCATAATCATGTGGGAAGTTAACTTAAAATGTTTCCCAATGGTGTGCACTCTGCACTTTGGTGGAAAATTGAGATGTATGCTACCTTAATGTCTAACATAGTATGCACTGAGAAAGTAACTTGTTTCTCTTGATGAACAGAGGCATGAAACAACTTTAAACCTACTCATACTCATGTGGAAAGTTAACCTAAGTAGTTTCCAGTAGGTTTGTAGTAAGTACTTTGGTGTAAAATTGAAATGTATACTATTTGTATTATCTAAGCATTGTATGCACTGAGATAACAACTTTTTTGTGTTGATGTATGGAGCCATGAAAAAACTTCCAAACTACTCATAATCATTTGGGAAGTTAACCTAAGGTGTTTCCATTAGGTTTGCAGTAAGTACTTTGGTGTAAAATTGAAATGTATACTATATGTATTGTCTAAGCATAGTATGCACTGAGAAAGTAACTTTTTTGTCTTGATGAACAGAGGCATGAAACAACTTTCAACCTACTCATACTCATGTGGGAAGTTAACCAAAAGTGTTTCCATTAGGTTTGCAGTAAGTTCTTTGGAGTAAAATTGAAATGTATACTATTTGTATTGTCTTAGTATTGTATGCACTGAGAAAACAACTTTTTTCTCTTGATGTGCAGAGCCATAATACAACTTTCAAACTATTCATAATCATGTGGGAAGTTAATTTAAAATGTTTCCCAATGGTTTGCACTCTGCACTTTGGTGGAAAATTGAGATGTATACTACCTTAATGTCAGAACATAGTATGCACTGAGAAAGTAACTTTTTTGTCTTGATGAACAGAGACATGAAACAACTTTCAACCTACTCATACTCATGTGGGAAGTTAACCAAAGGTTTTTCCATTAGGTTTGCAGTAAGTACTTTAGTGTAAAATTGAAATGTATGCTATTTGTATTGTAAATGCATTGTAAGCACTGAGAGATCAACTTTTTTGTCTTTAAGTGCACAGTTGTGAAACAACTTTCAGACATCTCAGAATCATGTGGGAAGTTAACCTAAGGTGTTTCCATTAGGTTTGCAGTAAGTACTTGGTGTAAAATTGAAATGTATACTATTTGTATTATCTAACCATTGTATGCACTGAGATAACAACTTTTTTGTGTTGATGTGTGGAGCCATGAAAAAACTTTCAAACTACTCATAATCATTTGGGAAGTTAACCTAAGGTGTTTCCATTAGTTTTGCAGTATGTAGTTTGGTGTAAAATTGAAATGTATTCTATTTGAATTATCTAACCATTGTATGCCCTGAGTTAACAACATTTTTGTGTTGATGTGTGGAGCCATGAAAAAGCTTTCAAACTACTCATAATCATGTGAGAAGTTAACTTAAAATGTTTCCCAATGGTTTGCACTCTGCACTTTGGTGGAAAATTGAGATGTATACTACCTTAATGTCAGAAAATAGTATGCACTGAGAAAGTAACTTTTTTGTCTTGATGAACAGAGGTATGAAACAACATTCAAACTACTCATACTCATGTGGGAAGTTAACCTAATGTGTTTCCATTAGGTTTTCAGGAAGAACTTTGGTGTAAAATTGAAATGTAGACTATTTGTATTGTCTAAGCATAGTATGCACTGAGAAAGTAACTTTTTTGTCTTGACGAAGAGAGGCATGAAACAACTTTCAACCTATTCATTCTCATGTGGGAAGTTAACCTAAAGTGTTTCCATTAGGTTTGCAGTAAGTACTTTGGTGTAAAATTGAATTGTATAGTATTTGTATTATCTAACCATTGTATGCCCTGAGTTAACAACATTTTTGTGTTGATGTGTAGAGCCATGAAACAACTTTCAAACTATTCATAATCATGTGGGAAGTTAACTTAAAATGTTTCCCAATGGTGTGCACTCTGCACTTTGGTGGAAAATTGAGATGTATGCTACCTTAATGTCTAACATAGTATGCACTGAGAAAGTAACTTTTTTCTCTTGATGAACAGAGGCATGAAACAACTTTAAACCTACTCATACTCATGTGGAAAGTTAACCTAAGTAGTTTCCAGTAGGTTTGTAGTAAGTACTTTGGTGTAAAATTGAAATGTATACTATTTGTATTATCTAAGCATTGTATGCACTGAGATAACAACTTTTTTGTGTTGATGTATGGAGCCATGAAAAAACTTCCAAACTACTCATAATCATTTGGGAAGTTAACCTAAGGTGTTTCCATTAGGTTTGCAGTAAGTACTTTGGTGTAAAATTGAAATGTATACTATTTGTATTGTCTAAGCATAGTATGCACTGAGAAAGTAACTTTTTTGTCTTGATGAACAGAGGCATGAAACAACTTTCAACCTACTCATACTCATGTGGGAAGTTAACCAAAAGTGTTTCCATTAGGTTTGCAGTAAGTTCTTTGGAGTAAAATTGAAATGTATACTATTTGTATTGTCTTAGTATTGTATGCACTGAGAAAACAACTTTTTTCTCTTGATGTGCAGAGCCATAATACAACTTTCAAACTATTCATAATCATGTGGGAAGTTAATTTAAAATGTTTCCCAATGGTTTGCACTCTGCACTTTGGTGGAAAATTGAGTTGTATACTACCTTAATGTCAGAACATAGTATGCACTGAGAAAGTAACTTTTTTGTCTTGATGAACAGAGACATGAAACAACTTTCAACCTACTCATACTCATGTGGGAAGTTAACCAAAGGTTTTTCCATTAGGTTTGCAGTAAGTACTTTAGTGTAAAATTGAAATGTATGCTATTTGTATTGTAAATGCATTGTATGCACTGAGAGATCAACTTTTTTGTCTTTAAGTGCACAGGTGTGAAACAACTTTCAGACATCTCAGAATCATGTGGGAAGTTAACCTAAGGTGTTTCCATTAGGTTTGCAGTAAGTACTTGGTGTAAAATTGAAATGTATACTATTTGTATTATCTAACCATTGTATGCACTGAGATAACAACTTTTTTGTGTTGATGTGTGGAGCCATGAAAAAACTTTCAAACTACTCATAATCATTTGGGAAGTTAACCTAAGGTGTTTCCATTAGTTTTGCAGTATGTAGTTTGGTGTAAAATTGAAATGTATTCTATTTGAATTATCTAACCATTGTATGCCCTGAGTTAACAACATTTTTGTGTTGATGTGTGGAGCCATGAAAAAGCTTTCAAACTACTCATAATCATGTGGGAAGTTAACTTAAAATGTTTCCCAATGGTTTGCACTCTGCACTTTGGTGGAAAATTGAGATGTATACTACCTTAATGTCAGAAAATAGTATGCACTGAGAAAGTAACTTTTTTGTCTTGATGAACAGAGGTATGAAACAACATTCAAACTACTCATACTCATGTGGGAAGTTAACCTAATGTGTTTCCATTAGGTTTTCAGGAAGAACTTTGGTGTAAAATTGAAATGTAGACTATTTGTATTATCTAAGCATTGTCTGCACTGAGATAAAAACTTTTTTGTGCTGATGTATGGAGCCATGAAAAAACTTTCAAACTACTCATAATCATTTGGGAAGTTAACCTAAGCTGTTTCCATTAGGTTTGCAGTAAGTACTTTGGTGTAAAATTGAAATGTATACTATTTGTATTGTCTAAGCCTAGTATGCACTGAGAAATAACTTTTTTGCCTTGATGAACAGAGGCATGAAACAACTTTCAACCTACTCATACTCATGTGGGAAGCTGACCAAAAGAGTTTCCATTGCGTTTGCAGTAAGTACTTTGGAGTAAAATTGAAATGTATACTATTTGTATTATCTAAGCATTGTATGCACTGAGATAACAACTTTTTTGTGTTGATGTGTGGAGCCATGAAAAAACTTTCAAAAAAATCATAATCATTTGGGAAGTTAACCTAAGGTGTTTCCATTAGTTTTGCAGTATGTAGTTTGTTGTAAAATTGAAATATATACTATTTGTATAATCTAACCATTGTATGCCCTGAGTTAGCAACATTTTTGTGTTGATGTGTGGAGCCATGAAAAAGCTTTCAAACTACTCATAATCATGTGGGAAGTTAACTTAAAATGTTTCCCAATGGTTTGCACTCTGCACTTTGGTGGAAAATTGAGATGTATACTACCTTAATGTCAGAAAATAGTATGCACTGAGAAAGTAACTTTTTTGTCTTGATGAACAGAGGTATGAAACAACATTCAACCTACTCATACTCATGTGGGAAGTTAACCTAAGGTGTTTCCATTAGGTTTTCAGGAAGAACTTTGGTGTAAAATTGAAATGTAGACTATTTGTATTATCTAAGCATTGTCTGCACTGAGATAAGAACTTTTTTGTGTTGATGTATGGAGCCATGAAAAAACTTTCAAACTACTCATAATCATTTGGGAAGTTAACCTAAGCTGTTTCCATTAGGTTTGCAGTAAGTACTTTGGTGTAAAATTGAAATGTATACTATTTGTATTGTCTAAGCCTAGTATGCACTGAGAAATAACTTTTTTGTCTTGATGAACAGAGGCATGAAACAACTTTCAACCTACTCATACTCATGTGGGAAGCTGACCAAAAGAGTTTCCATTGCGTTTGCAGTAAGTACTTTGGAGTAAAATTGAAATGTATACTATTTGTATTATCTAAGCATTGTATGCACTGAGATAACAACTTTTTTGTGTTGATGTGTGGAGCCATGAAAAAACTTTCAAACTACTCATAATCATTTGGGAAGTTAACCTAAGGTGTTTCCATTAGTTTTGCAGTATGTAGTTTGTTGTAAAATTAAAATGTATACTATTTGTATTATCTAACCATTGTATGCCCTGAGATAGCAACATTTTTGTGTTGATGTGTGGAGCCATGAAAAAGCTTTCAAACTACTCATAATCATGTGGGAAGTTAACTTAAAATGTTTCCCAATGGTTTGTACTCTGCACTTTGGTGGAAAATTGAGATGTATACTACCTTAATGTCAGAAAATAGTATGCACTGGGAAAGTAACTTTTTTGTCTTGATGAACAGAGGTATGAAACAACATTCAACCTACTCATACTCATGTGGGAATTTAACCTAAGGTGTTTCCATTAGGTTTTCAGGAAGAACTTTGGTGTAAAATTGAAATGTAGACTATTTGTATTATCTAAGCATTGTCTGCACTGAGATAAGAACTTTTTTGTGTTGATGTATGGAGCCATGAAAAAACTTTCAAACTACTCATAATCATTTGGTAAGTTAACCTGAGCTGTTTCCATTAGGTTTCCAGTAAGTACTTTGGTGTAAAATTGAAATGTATACTATTTGTATTGTCTAAGCCTAGTATGCACTGAGAAATAACTTTTTTGTCTTGATGAACAGAGGCATGAAACAACTTTCAACCTACTCATACTCATGTGGGAAGCTGACCAAAAGAGTTTCCATTGCGTTTGCAGTAAGTACTCTGGAGTAAAATTGAAATGTATACTATTTGTATTATCTAAGCATTGTATGCACTGAGATAACAACTTTTTTGTGTTGATGTGTGGAGCCATGAAAAAACTTTCAAACTACTCATAATCATTTGGGAAGTTAACCTAAGGTGTTTCCATTAGGTTTGCAGTAAGTACTTTGGTGTAAAATTGAAATGTATACTATTTATATTGTCTAAGCATAGTATGCACTGAGAAAGTAACTTTTTTGTCTTGACGAAGAGAGGCATGAAACAACTTTCAACCTCTTCATTCTCATGTGGGAAGTTAACCTAAAGTGTTTCCATTAGGTTTGCAGTAAGTACTTTGGTGTAAAATTGAAATGTATACTATTTGTATTATCTAACCATTGTATGCCCTGAGTTAACAACATTTTTGTGTTGATGTGTAGAGCCATGAAACAACTTTCAAACTATTCATAATCATGTGGGAAGTTAACTTAAAATGTTTCCCAATGGTGTGCACTCTGCACTTTGGTGGAAAATTGAGATGTATACTACCTTAATGTCTAACATAGTATGCACTGAGAAAGTAACTTGTTTCTCTTGATGAACAGAGGCATGAAACAACTTTAAACCTACTCATACTCATGTGGAAAGTTAACCTAAGTAGTTTCCAGTAGGTTTGTAGTAAGTACTTTGGTGTAAAATTGAAATGTATACTATTTGTATTATCTAAGCATTGTATGCACTGAGATAACAACTTTTTTGTGTTGATGTATGGAGCCATGAAAAAACTTCCAAACTACTCATAATCATTTGGGAAGTTAACCTAAGGTGTTTCCATTAGGTTTGCAGTAAGTACTTTGGTGTAAAATTGAAATGTATACTATTTGTATTGTCTAAGCATAGTATGCACTGAGAAAGTAACTTTTTTGTCTTGATGAACAGAGGCATGAAACAACTTTCAACCTACTCATACTCATGTGGGAAGTTAACCAAAAGTGTTTCCATTAGGTTTGCAGTAAGTTCTTTGGAGTAAAATTGAAATGTATACTATTTGTATTGTCTTAGTATTGTATGCACTGAGAAAACAACTTTTTTCTCTTGATGTGCAGAGCCATAATACAACTTTCAAACTATTCATAATCATGTGGGAAGTTAATTTAATATGTTTCCCAATGGTTTGCACTCTGCACTTTGGTGGAAAATTGAGATGTATACTACCTTAATGTCAGAACATAGTATGCACTGAGAAAGTAACTTTTTTGTCTTGATGAACAGAGACATGAAACAACTTTCAACCTACTCATACTCATGTGGGAAGTTAACCAAAGTTTTTTCCATTAGGTTTGCAGTAAGTACTTTGGTGTAAAATTGAAATGTATGCTATTTGTATTGTAAATGCATTGTATGCACTGAGAGATCAACTTTTTTGTCTTTATGTGCACAGGTGTGAAACAACTTTCAGACATCTCAGAATCATGTGGGAAGTTAACCTAAGGTGTTTCCATTAGGTTTGCAGTAAGTACTTGGTGTAAAATTGAAATGTATACTATTTGTATTATCTAACCATTGTATGCACTGAGATAACAACTTTTTTGTGTTGATGTGTGGAGCCATGAAAAAACTTTCAAACTACTCATAATCATTTGGGAAGTTAACCTAAGGTGTTTCCATTAGTTTTGCAGTATGTAGTTTGGTGTAAAATTGAAATGTATACTATTTGAATTATCTAACCATTGTATGCCCTGAGTTAACAACATTTTTGTGTTGATGTGTAGAGCCATGAAACAACTTTCAAACTATTCATAATCATGTGGGAAGTTAACTTAAAATGTTTCCCAATGGTTTGCACTCTGCACTTTGGTGGAAAATTGAGATGTATACTACCTTAATGTCTAACATAGTATGCACTGAGAAAGTAACTTTTTTCTCTTGATGAACAGAGGCATGAAACAACTTTAAACCTACTCATACTCATGTGGGAAGTTCACCTAAGCTGTTTCCATTAGGTTTGCAGTAAGTACTTTGGTGTAAAATTGAAATGTATACTATTTGTATTGTCTAAGCCTAGTATGCACTGAGAAATAACTTTTTTGTCTTGATGAACAGAGGCATGAAACAACTTTCAACCTACTCATACTCATGTGGGAAGCTGACCAAAAGAGTTTCCATTGCGTTTGCAGTAAGTACTTTGGAGTAAAATTGAAATGTATACTATTTGTATTATCTAAGCATTGTATGCACTGAGATAACAACTTTTTTGTGTTGATGTGTGGAGCCATGAAAAAACTTTCAAACTACTCATAATCATTTGGGAAGTTAACCTAAGGTGTTTCCATTAGTTTTGCAGTATGTAGTTTGTTGTAAAATTAAAATGTATACTATTTGTATTATCTAACCATTGTATGCCCTGAGTTAGCAACATTTTTGTGTTGATGTGTGGAGCCATGAAAAAGCTTTCAAACTACTCATAATCATGTGGGAAGTTAACTTAAAATGTTTCCCAATGGTTTGCACTCTGCACTTTGGTGGAAAATTGAGATGTATACTACCTTAATGTCAGAAAATAGTATGCACTGGGAAAGTAACTTTTTTGTCTTGATGAACAGAGGTATGAAACAACATTCAACCTACTCATACTCATGTGGGAATTTACCCTAAGGTGTTTCCATTAGGTTTTCAGGAAGAACTTTGGTGTAAAATTGAAATGTAGACTATTTGTATTATCTAAGCATTGTCTGCACTGAGATAAGAACTTTTTTGTGTTGATGTATGGAGCCATGAAAAAACTTTCAAACTACTCATAATCATTTGGTAAGTTAACCTGAGCTGTTTCCATTAGGTTTCCAGTAAGTACTTTGGTGTAAAATTGAAATGTATACTATTTGTATTGTCTAAGCCTAGTATGCACTGAGAAATAACTTTTTTGTCTTGATGAACAGAGGCATGAAACAACTTTCAACCTACTCATACTCATGTGGGAAGCTGACCAAAAGAGTTTCCATTGCGTTTGCAGTAAGTACTTTGGAGTAAAATTGAAATGTATACTATTTGTATTATCTAAGCATTGTATGCACTGAGATAACAACTTTTTTGTGTTGATGTGTGGAGCCATGAAAAAACTTTCAAACTACTCATAATCATTTGGGAAGTTAACCTAAGGTGTTTCCATTAGTTTTGCAGTATGTAGTTTGTTGTAAAATTGAAATGTATACTATTTGTATTATCTAACCATTGTATGCCCTGAGTTAGCAACATTTTTGTGTTGATGTGTGGAGCCATGAAAAAGCTTTCAAACTACTCATAATCATGTGGGAAGTTAACTTAAAATGTTTCCCAATGGTTTGCACTCTGCACTTTGGTGGAAAATTGAGATGTATACTACCTTAATGTCAGAAAATAGTATGCACTGAGAAAGTAACTTTTTTGTCTTGATGAACAGAGGTATGAAACAACATTCAACCTACTCATACTCATGTGGGAAGTTAACCTAAGGTGTTTCCATTAGGTTTTCAGGAAGAACTTTGGTGTAAAATTGAAATGTAGACTATTTGTATTATCTAAGCATTGTCTGCACTGAGATAAGAACTTTTTTGTGTTGATGTATGGAGCCATGAAAAAACTTTCAAACTACTCATAATCATTTGGGAAGTTAACCTGAGCTGTTTCCATTAGGTTTCCAGTAAGTACTTTGGTGTAAAATTGAAATGTATACTATTTGTATTGTCTAAGCCTAGTATGCACTGAGAAATAACTTTTTTGTCTTGATGAACAGAGGCATGAAACAACTTTCAACCTACTCATACTCATGTGGGAAGCTGACCAAAAGAGTTTCCATTGCATTTGCAGTAAGTACTTTGGAGTAAAATTGAAATGTATACTATTTGTATTATCTAAGCATTGTATGCACTGAGATAACAACTATTTTGTGTTGATGTGTGGAGCCATGAAAAAACTTTCAAACTACTCATAATCATTTGGGAAGTTAACCTAAGGTGTTTCCATTAGGTTTGCAGTAAGTACTTTGGTGTAAAATTGAAATGTATACTATTTATATTGTCTAAGCATAGTATGCACTGAGAAAGTAACTTTTTTGTCTTGACGAAGAGAGGCATGAAACAACTTTCAACCTATTCATTCTCATGTGGGAAGTTAACCTAAAGTGTTTCCATTAGGTTTGCAGTAAGTACTTTGGTGTAAAATTGAAATGTATACTATTTGTATTATCTAACCATTGTATGCCCTGAGTTAACAACATTTTTGTGTTGATGTGTAGAGCCATGAAACAACTTTCAAACTATTCATAATCATGTGGGAAGTTAACTTAAAATGTTTCCCAATGGTGTGCACTCTGCACTTTGGTGGAAAATTGAGATGTATACTACCTTAATGTCTAACATAGTATGCACTGAGAAAGTAATTTGTTTCTCTTGATGAACAGAGGCATGAAACAACTTTAAACCTACTCATACTCATGTGGAAAGTTAACCTAAGTAGTTTCCAGTAGGTTTGTAGTAAGTACTTTGGTGTAAAATTGAAATGTATACTATTTGTATTATCTAAGCATTGTATGCCCTGAGTTAACAACATTTTTGTGTTGATGTGTAGAGCCATGAAAGAACTTTGAAACTATTCATAATCATGTGGGAAGTTAACTTAAGCTGTTTCCATTAGGTTTGCAGTGAGTACTTTGGTGTAAAATTGAAATGTATACTATTTGTATTGCCTAAGCCTAGTATGCACTCAGAAAGTAACTTTTTTGTCTTGATGAACAGAGGCATGAAACAACTTTCAACCTACTCATAGTCATGTGGGAAGCTAACCAAAGGTGTTTGCATTAGGTTTGCAGTAAGTACTTTGGTGTAAAAGTGAAATGTATACTATTTGTATTGTAAAAGCATTGTATGCACTGAGAGATCAACTTTTTTGTTTTCATGTGTAGAGCCATAATACAACTTTCAAACAACTCAGAAACGTGTGGGAAGTTAACCTAAGGTGTTTCCATTAGGTTTGCAGTAAGTACTTTGGTGTAAAATTGAAATGTATACTATTTGTATTATCTAAGCATTGTATGCACTGAGATAACAACTTTTTTGTGTTGATGTATGGAGCCATGAAAAAACTTTCAAACTACTCATAATCATTTGGGAAGTTAACCTAAGGTGTTTCCATTAGGTTTGCAGTAAGTACTTTAGTGTAAAATTGAAATGTATACTATTTGTATTCTCTAAGCATAGTATGCACTGAGAAAGTAACTTTTTTGTCTTGATGAACAGAGGCATGAAACAACTTTCAACCTACTCATACTCATGTGGGAAGTTAACCAAAGGTGGTACCATTCGGTTTGCAGTAAGTACTTTGGTGTAAAATTGAAATGTATACTATTTGTATTGTAAAAGCATTGTATGCACTCAGAGATCAACTTTTTTGTCATTAAGTGCACAGGTATGAAACAATTTCAGACATCTCAGAATCATGTGGGAAGTTAACCTAAGGTGTTTCCATTAGGTTTGCATTAAGTACTTTGGTGTAAAATTGAAATGTATACTATTTGTATTACCTAACCATTGTATGCCCTGAGTTATCAACATTTTTGTGTTGATGTTTAGAGCCATGAAACAACTTTCAAACTATTCATAATCATGTGGGAAGTTAACTTAAAATGTTTCCCAATGGTTTGCACTCTGCACTTTGGTGGAAAATTGAGATGTATACTACCTTAATGTCTAACATAGTATGCACTGAGAAAGTAACTTTTTTGTCTTCATGAACAGAGGCATGAAACAACTTTCAACCTACTCATACTCATGTGGGAAGTTAACCAAAGGTTTTTCCATTAGGTTTGCAGTAAGTACTTTGGTGTAAAATTGAAATGTATGCTATTTGTATTGTAAATGCATTGTATGCACTGAGAGATCAACTTGTTTGTCTTTATGTGCACAGGTGTGAAACAACTTTCAGACATCTCAGAATCATGTGGGAAGTTAACCTAAGGTGTTTCCATTAGGTTTGCAGTAAGTACTTGGTGTAAAATTGAACTGTATACTATTTGTATTATCTAACCATTGTATGCACTGAGATAACAACTTTTTTGTGTTGATGTGTGGAGCCATGAAAAAACTTTCAAACTACTCATAATCATTTGGGAAGTTAACCTAAGGTGTTTCCATTAGTTTTGCAGTATGTAGTTTGGTGTAAAATTGAAATGTATACTATTTGTATTATCTAACCATTGTATGCCCTGAGTTAACAACATTTTTGTGTTGATGTGTGGAGCCATGAAAAAGCTTTCAAACTACTCATAATCATGTGGGAAGTTAACTTAAAATGTTTCCCAATGGTTTGCAATCTGCACTTTGGTGGAAAATTGAGATGTATACTACCTTAATGTCAGAAAATAGTATGCACTGAGAAAGTAACTTTTTTGTCTTGATGAACAGAGGTATGAAACAACATTCAACCTACTCATACTCATGTGGGAAGTTAACCTAAGGTGTTTCCATTAGGTTTTCAGGAAGAACTTTGGTGTAAAATTGATATGTAGACTATTTGTATTATCTAAGCATTGTCTGCACTGGGATAAGAACTTTTTTGTGTTGATGTATGGAGCCATGAAAAAACTTTCAAACTACTCATAATCATTTGGGAAGTTAACCTGAGCTGTTTCCATTAGGTTTCCAGTAAGTACTTTGGTGTAAAATTGAAATGTATACTATTTGTATTGTCTAAGCCTAGTATGCACTGAGAAATAACTTTTTTGTCTTGATGAACAGAGGCATGAAACAACTTTCAACCTACTCATACTCATGTGGGAAGCTGACCAAAAGAGTTTCCATTGCGTTTGCAGTAACTACTTTGGAGTAAAATTGAAATGTATACTATTTGTATTATCTAAGCATTGTATGCACTGAGATAACAACTTTTTTGTGTTGATGTGTGGAGCCATGAAAAAACTTTCAAACTACTCATAATCATTTGGGAAGTTAACCTAAGGTGTTTCCATTAGTTTTGCAGTATGTAGTTTGTTGTAAAATTGAAATGTATACTATTTGTATTATCTAACCATTGTATGCCCTGAGTTAGCAACATTTTTGTGTTGATGTGTGGAGCCATGAAAAAGCTTTCAAACTACTCATAATCATGTGGGAAGTTAACTTAAAATGTTTCCCAATGGTTTGCACTCTGCACTTTGGTGGAAAATTGAGATGTATACTACCTTAATGTCAGAAAATAGTATGCACTGAGAAAGTAACTTTTTTGTCTTGATGAACAGAGGTATGAAACAACATTCAACCTACTCATACTCATGTGGGAAGTTAACCTAAGGTGTTTCCATTAGGTTTTCAGGAAGAACTTTGGTGTAAAATTGAAATGTAGACTATTTGTATTATCTAAGCATTGTCTGCACTGAGATAAGAACTTTTTTGTGTTGATGTATGGAGCCATGAAAAAACTTTCAAACTACACATAATCATTTGGGAAGTTAACCTGAGCTGTTTCCATTAGGTTTCCAGTAAGTACTTTGGTGTAAAATTGAAATGTATACTATTTGTATTGTCTAAGCCTAGTATGCACTGAGAAATAACTTTTTTGTCTTGATGAACAGAGGCATGAAACAACTTTCAACCTACTCATACTCATGTGGGAAGCTGACCAAAAGTGTTTCCATTGCGTTTGCAGTAAGTACTTTGGAGTAAAATTGAAATGTATACTATTTGTATTATCTAAGCATTGTATGCACTGAGATAACAACTTTTTGGTGTTGATGTGTGGAGCCATGAAAAAACTTTCAAACTACTCATAATCATTTGGGAAGTTAACCTAAGGTGTTTCCATTAGGTTTGCAGTAAGTACTTTGGTGTAAAATTGAAATGTATACTATTTATATTGTCTAAGCATAGTATGCACTGAGAAAGTAACTTTTTTGTCTTGACGAAGAGAGGCATGAAACAACTTTCAACCTCTTCATTCTCATGTGGGAAGTTAACCTAAAGTGTTTCCATTAGGTTTGCAGTAAGTACTTTGGTGTAAAATTGAAATGTATACTATTTGTATTATCTAACCATTGTATGCCCTGAGTTAACAACATTTTTGTGTTGATGTGTAGAGCCATGAAACAACTTTCAAACTATTCATAATCATGTGGGAAGTTAACTTAAAATGTTTCCCAATGGTGTGCACTCTGCACTTTGGTGGAAAATTGAGATGTATACTACCTTAATGTCTAACATAGTATGCACTGAGAAAGTAACTTGTTTCTCTTGATGAACAGAGGCATGAAACAACTTTAAACCTACTCATACTCATGTGGAAAGTTAACCTAAGTAGTTTCCAGTAGGTTTGTAGTAAGTACTTTGGTGTAAAATTGAAATGTATACTATTTGTATTATCTAAGCATTGTATGCACTGAGATAACAACTTTTTTGTGTTGATGTATGGAGCCATGAAAAAACTTCCAAACTACTCATAATCATTTGGGAAGTTAACCTAAGGTGTTTCCATTAGGTTTGCAGTAAGTACTTTGGTGTAAAATTGAAATGTATACTATATGTATTGTCTAAGCATAGTATGCACTGAGAAAGTAACTTTTTTGTCTTGATGAACAGAGGCATGAAACAACTTTCAACCTACTCATACTCATGTGGGAAGTTAACCAAAAGTGTTTCCATTAGGTTTGCAGTAAGTTCTTTGGAGTAAAATTGAAATGTATACTATTTGTATTGTCTTAGTATTGTATGCACTGAGAAAACAACTTTTTTCTCTTGATGTGCAGAGCCATAATACAACTTTCAAACTATTCATAATCATGTGGGAAGTTAATTTAAAATGTTTCCCAATGGTTTGCACTCTGCACTTTGGTGGAAAATTGAGATGTATACTACCTTAATGTCAGAACATAGTATGCACTGAGAAAGTAACTTTTTTGTCTTGATGAACAGAGACATGAAACAACTTTCAACCTACTCATACTCATGTGGGAAGTTAACCAAAGGTTTTTCCATTAGGTTTGCAGTAAGTACTTTGGTGTAAAATTGAAATGTATGCTATTTGTATTGTAAATGCATTGTATGCACTGAGAGATCAACTTTTTTGTCTTTATGTGCACAGGTGTGAAACAACTTTCAGACATCTCAGAATCATGTGGGAAGTTAACCTAAGGTGTTTCCATTAGGTTTGCAGTAAGTACTTGGTGTAAAATTGAAATGTATACTATTTGTATTATCTAACTATTGTATGCACTGAGATAACAACTTTTTTGTGTTGATGTGTGGAGCCATGAAAAAACTTTCAAACTACTCATAATCATTTGGGAAGTTAACCTAAGGTGTTTCCATTAGTTTTGCAGTATGTAGTTTGGTGTAAAATTGAAATGTATACTATTTGAATTATCTAACCATTGTATGCCCTGAGTTAACAACATTTTTGTGTTGATGTGTAGAGCCATGAAACAACTTTCAAACTATTCATAATCATGTGGGAAGTTAACTTAAAATGTTTCCCAATGGTTTGCACTCTGCACTTTGGTGGAAAATTGAGATGTATACTACCTTAATGTCTAACATAGTATGCACTGAGAAAGTAACTTTTTTCTCTTGATGAACAGAGGCATGAAACAACTTTAAACCTACTCATACTCATGTGGGAAGTTCACCTAAGCTGTTTCCATTAGGTTTGCAGTAAGTACTTTGGTGTAAAATTGAAATGTATACTATTTGTATTGTCTAAGCCTAGTATGCACTGAGAAATAACTTTTTTGTCTTGATGAACAGAGGCATGAAACAACTTTCAACCTACTCATACTCATGTGGGAAGCTGACCAAAAGAGTTTCCATTGTGTTTGCAGTAAGTACTTTGGAGTAAAATTGAAATGTATACTATTTGTATTATCTAAGCATTGTATGCACTGAGATAACAACTTTTTTGTGTTGATGTGTGGAGCCATGAAAAAACTTTCAAACTACTCATAATCATTTGGGAAGTTAACCTAAGGTGTTTCCATTAGTTTTGCAGTATGTAGTTTGTTGTAAAATTAAAATGTATACTATTTGTATTATCTAACCATTGTATGCCCTGAGTTAGCAACATTTTTGTGTTGATGTGTGGAGCCATGAAAAAGCTTTCAAACTACTCATAATCATGTGGGAAGTTAACTTAAAATGTTTCCCAATGGTTTGCACTCTGCACTTTGGTGGAAAATTGAGATGTATACTACCTTAATGTCAGAAAATAGTATGCACTGGGAAAGTAACTTTTTTGTCTTGATGAACAGAGGTATGAAACAACATTCAACCTACTCATACTCATGTGGGAATTTAACCTAAGGTGTTTCCATTAGGTTTTCAGGAAGAACTTTGGTGTAAAATTGAAATGTAGACTATTTGTATTATCTAAGCATTGTCTGCACTGAGATAAGAACTTTTTTGTGTTGATGTATGGAGCCATGAAAAAACTTTCAAACTACTCATAATCATTTGGTAAGTTAACCTGAGCTGTTTCCATTAGGTTTCCAGTAAGTACTTTGGTGTAAAATTGAAATGTATACTATTTGTATTGTCTAAGCCTAGTATGCACTGAGAAATAACTTTTTTGTCTTGATGAACAGAGGCATGAAACAACTTTCAACCTACTCATACTCATGTGGGAAGCTGACCAAAAGAGTTTCCATTGCGTTTGCAGTAACTACTTTGGAGTAAAATTGAAATGTATACTATTTGTATTATCTAAGCATTGTATGCACTGAGATAACAACTTTTTTGTGTTGATGTGTGGAGCCATGAAAAAACTTTCAAACTACTCATAATCATTTGGGAAGTTAACCTAAGGTGTTTCCATTAGTTTTGCAGTATGTAGTTTGTTGTAAAATTGAAATGTATACTATTTGTATTATCTAACCATTGTATGCCCTGAGTTAGCAACATTTTTGTGTTGATGTGTGGAGCCATGAAAAAGCTTTCAAACTACTCATAATCATGTGGGAAGTTAACTTAAAATGTTTCCCAATGGTTTGCACTCTGCACTTTGGTGGAAAATTGAGATGTATACTACCTTAATGTCAGAAAATAGTATGCACTGAGAAAGTAACTTTTTTGTCTTGATGAACAGAGGTATGAAACAACATTCAACCTACTCATACTCATGTGGGAAGTTAACCTAAGGTGTTTCCATTAGGTTTTCAGGAAGAACTTTGGTGTAAAATTGAAATGTAGACTATTTGTATTATCTAAGCATTGTCTGCACTGAGATAAGAACTTTTTTGTGTTGATGTATGGAGCCATGAAAAAACTTTCAAACTACTCATAATCATTTGGGAAGTTAACCTGAGCTGTTTCCATTAGGTTTCCAGTAAGTACTTTGGTGTAAAATTGAAATGTATACTATTTGTATTGTCTAAGCCTAGTATGCACTGAGAAATAACTTTTTTGTCTTGATGAACAGAGGCATGAAACAACTTTCAACCTACTCATACTCATGTGGGAAGCTGACCAAAAGAGTTTCCATTGCATTTGCAGTAAGTACTTTGGAGTAAAATTGAAATGTATACTATTTGTATTATCTAAGCATTGTATGCACTGAGATAACAACTATTTTGTGTTGATGTGTGGAGCCATGAAAAAACTTTCAAACTACTCATAATCATTTGGGAAGTTAACCTAAGGTGTTTCCATTAGGTTTGCAGTAAGTACTTTGGTGTAAAATTGAAATGTATACTATTTATATTGTCTAAGCATAGTATGCACTGAGAAAGTAACTTTTTTGTCTTGACGAAGAGAGGCATGAAACAACTTTCAACCTATTCATTCTCATGTGGGAAGTTAACCTAAAGTGTTTCCATTAGGTTTGCAGTAAGTACTTTGGTGTAAAATTGAAATGTATACTATTTGTATTATCTAACCATTGTATGCCCTGAGTTAACAACATTTTTGTGTTGATGTGTAGAGCCATGAAACAACTTTCAAACTATTCATAATCATGTGGGAAGTTAACTTAAAATGTTTCCCAATGGTGTGCACTCTGCACTTTGGTGGAAAATTGAGATGTATACTACCTTAATGTCTAACATAGTATGCACTGAGAAAGTAACTTGTTTCTCTTGATGAACAGAGGCATGAAACAACTTTAAACCTACTCATACTCATGTGGAAAGTTAACCTAAGTAGTTTCCAGTAGGTTTGTAGTAAGTACTTTGGTGTAAAATTGAAATGTATACTATTTGTATTATCTAAGCATTGTATGCACTGAGATAACAACTTTTTTGTGCTGATGTATGGAGCCATGAAAAAACTTTCAAACTACTCATAATCATTTGGGAAGTTAACCTAAGCTGTTTCCATTAGGTTTGCAGTAAGTACTTTGGTGTAAAATTGAAATGTATACTATTTGTATTGTCTAAGCCTAGTATGCACTGAGAAATAACTTTTTTGCCTTGATGAACAGAGGCATGAAACAACTTTCAACCTACTCATACTCATGTGGGAAGGTGACCAAAAGAGTTTCCATTGCGTTTGCAGTAAGTACTTTGGAGTAAAATTGAAATGTATACTATTTGTATTATCTAAGCATTGTATGCACTGAGATAACAACTTTTTTGTGTTGATGTGTGGAGCCATGAAAAAACTTTCAAACTACTCATAATCATTTGGGAAGTTAACCTAAGGTGTTTCCATTAGTTTTGCAGTATGTAGTTTGTTGTAAAATTGAAATATATACTATTTGTATAATCTAACCATTGTATGCCCTGAGTTAGCAACATTTTTGTGTTGATGTGTGGAGCCATGAAAAAGCTTTCAAACTACTCATAATCATGTGGGAAGTTAACTTAAAATGTTTCCCAATGGTTTGCACTCTGCACTTTGGTGGAAAATTGAGATGTATACTACCTTAATGTCAGAAAATAGTATGCACTGAGAAAGTAACTTTTTTGTCTTGATGAACAGAGGTATGAAACAACATTCAACCTACTCATACTCATGTGGGAAGTTAACCTAAGGTGTTTCCATTAGGTTTTCAGGAAGAACTTTGGTGTAAAATTGAAATGTAGACTATTTGTATTATCTAAGCATTGTCTGCACTGAGATAAGAACTTTTTTGTGTTGATGTATGGAGCCATGAAAAAACTTTCAAACTACTCATAATCATTTGGGAAGTTAACCTAAGCTGTTTCCATTAGGTTTGCAGTAAGTACTTTGGTGTAAAATTGAAATGTATACTATTTGTATTGTCTAAGCCTAGTATGCACTGAGAAATAACTTTTTTGTCTTGATGAACAGAGGCATGAAACAACTTTCAACCTACTCATACTCATGTGGGAAGCTGACCAAAAGAGTTTCCATTGCGTTTGCAGTAAGTACTTTGGAGTAAAATTGAAATGTATACTATTTGTATTATCTAAGCATTGTATGCACTGAGATAACAACTTTTTTGTGTTGATGTGTGGAGCCATGAAAAAACTTTCAAACTACTCATAATCATTTGGGAAGTTAACCTAAGGTGTTTCCATTAGTTTTGCAGTATGTAGTTTGTTGTAAAATTAAAATGTATACTATTTGTATTATCTAACCATTGTATGCCCTGAGATAGCAACATTTTTGTGTTGATGTGTGGAGCCATGAAAAAGCTTTCAAACTACTCATAATCATGTGGGAAGTTAACTTAAAATGTTTCCCAATGGTTTGCACTCTGCACTTTGGTGGAAAATTGAGATGTATACTACCTTAATGTCAGAAAATAGTATGCACTGGGAAAGTAACTTTTTTGTCTTGATGAACAGAGGTATGAAACAACATTCAACCTACTCATACTCATGTGGGAATTTAACCTAAGGTGTTTCCATTAGGTTTTCAGGAAGAACTTTGGTGTAAAATTGAAATGTAGACTATTTGTATTATCTAAGCATTGTCTGCACTGAGATAAGAACTTTTTTGTGTTGATGTATGGAGCCATGAAAAAACTTTCAAACTACTCATAATCATTTGGTAAGTTAACCTGAGCTGTTTCCATTAGGTTTCCAGTAAGTACTTTGGTGTAAAATTGAAATGTATACTATTTGTATTGTCTAAGCCTAGTATGCACTGAGAAATAACTTTTTTGTCTTGATGAACAGAGGCATGAAACAACTTTCAACCTACTCATACTCATGTGGGAAGCTGACCAAAAGAGTTTCCATTGCGTTTGCAGTAAGTACTCTGGAGTAAAATTGAAATGTATACTATTTGTATTATCTAAGCATTGTATGCACTGAGATAACAACTTTTTTGTGTTGATGTGTGGAGCCATGAAAAAACTTTCAAACTACTCATAATCATTTGGGAAGTTAACCTAAGGTGTTTCCATTAGGTTTGCAGTAAGTACTTTGGTGTAAAATTGAAATGTATACTATTTATATTGTCTAAGCATAGTATGCACTGAGAAAGTAACTTTTTTGTCTTGACGAAGAGAGGCATGAAACAACTTTCAACCTCTTCATTCTCATGTGGGAAGTTAACCTAAAGTGTTTCCATTAGGTTTGCAGTAAGTACTTTGGTGTAAAATTGAAATGTATACTATTTGTATTATCTAACCATTGTATGCCCTGAGTTAACAACATTTTTGTGTTGATGTGTAGAGCCATGAAACAACTTTCAAACTATTCATAATCATGTGGGAAGTTAACTTAAAATGTTTCCCAATGGTGTGCACTCTGCACTTTGGTGGAAAATTGAGATGTATACTACCTTAATGTCTAACATAGTATGCACTGAGAAAGTAACTTGTTTCTCTTGATGAACAGAGGCATGAAACAACTTTAAACCTACTCATACTCATGTGGAAAGTTAACCTAAGTAGTTTCCAGTAGGTTTGTAGTAAGTACTTTGGTGTAAAATTGAAATGTATACTATTTGTATTATCTAAGCATTGTATGCACTGAGATAACAACTTTTTTGTGTTGATGTATGGAGCCATGAAAAAACTTCCAAACTACTCATAATCATTTGGGAAGTTAACCTAAGGTGTTTCCATTAGGTTTGCAGTAAGTACTTTGGTGTAAAATTGAAATGTATACTATTTGTATTGTCTAAGCATAGTATGCACTGAGAAAGTAACTTTTTTGTCTTGATGAACAGAGGCATGAAACAACTTTCAACCTACTCATACTCATGTGGGAAGTTAACCAAAAGTGTTTCCATTAGGTTTGCAGTAAGTTCTTTGGAGTAAAATTGAAATGTATACTATTTGTATTGTCTTAGTATTGTATGCACTGAGAAAACAACTTTTTTCTCTTGATGTGCAGAGCCATAATACAACTTTCAAACTATTCATAATCATGTGGGAAGTTAATTTAATATGTTTCCCAATGGTTTGCACTCTGCACTTTGGTGGAAAATTGAGATGTATACTACCTTAATGTCAGAACATAGTATGCACTGAGAAAGTAACTTTTTTGTCTTGATGAACAGAGACATGAAACAACTTTCAACCTACTCATACTCATGTGGGAAGTTAACCAAAGGTTTTTCCATTAGGTTTGCAGTAAGTACTTTGGTGTAAAATTGAAATGTATGCTATTTGTATTGTAAATGCATTGTATGCACTGAGAGATCAACTTTTTTGTCTTTATGTGCACAGGTGTGAAACAACTTTCAGACATCTCAGAATCATGTGGGAAGTTAACCTAAGGTGTTTCCATTAGGTTTGCAGTAAGTACTTGGTGTAAAATTGAAATGTATACTATTTGTATTATCTAACCATTGTATGCACTGAGATAACAACTTTTTTGTGTTGATGTGTGGAGCCATGAAAAAACTTTCAAACTACTCATAATCATTTGGGAAGTTAACCTAAGGTGTTTCCATTAGTTTTGCAGTATGTAGTTTGGTGTAAAATTGAAATGTATACTATTTGAATTATCTAACCATTGTATGCCCTGAGTTAACAACATTTTTGTGTTGATGTGTAGAGCCATGAAACAACTTTCAAACTATTCATAATCATGTGGGAAGTTAACTTAAAATGTTTCCCAATGGTTTGCACTCTGCACTTTGGTGGAAAATTGAGATGTATACTACCTTAATGTCTAACATAGTATGCACTGAGAAAGTAACTTTTTTCTCTTGATGAACAGAGGCATGAAACAACTTTAAACCTACTCATACTCATGTGGGAAGTTCACCTAAGCTGTTTCCATTAGGTTTGCAGTAAGTACTTTGGTGTAAAATTGAAATGTATACTATTTGTATTGTCTAAGCCTAGTATGCACTGAGAAATAACTTTTTTGTCTTGATGAACAGAGGCATGAAACAACTTTCAACCTACTCATACTCATGTGGGAAGCTGACCAAAAGAGTTTCCATTGCGTTTGCAGTAAGTACTTTGGAGTAAAATTGAAATGTATACTATTTGTATTATCTAAGCATTGTATGCACTGAGATAACAACTTTTTTGTGTTGATGTGTGGAGCCATGAAAAAACTTTCAAACTACTCATAATCATTTGGGAAGTTAACCTAAGGTGTTTCCATTAGTTTTGCAGTATGTAGTTTGTTGTAAAATTAAAATGTATACTATTTGTATTATCTAACCATTGTATGCCCTGAGTTAGCAACATTTTTGTGTTGATGTGTGGAGCCATGAAAAAGCTTTCAAACTACTCATAATCATGTGGGAAGTTAACTTAAAATGTTTCCCAATGGTTTGCACTCTGCACTTTGGTGGAAAATTGAGATGTATACTACCTTAATGTCAGAAAATAGTATGCACTGGGAAAGTAACTTTTTTGTCTTGATGAACAGAGGTATGAAACAACATTCAACCTACTCATACTCATGTGGGAATTTACCCTAAGGTGTTTCCATTAGGTTTTCAGGAAGAACTTTGGTGTAAAATTGAAATGTAGACTATTTGTATTATCTAAGCATTGTCTGCACTGAGATAAGAACTTTTTTGTGTTGATGTATGGAGCCATGAAAAAACTTTCAAACTACTCATAATCATTTGGTAAGTTAACCTGAGCTGTTTCCATTAGGTTTCCAGTAAGTACTTTGGTGTAAAATTGAAATGTATACTATTTGTATTGTCTAAGCCTAGTATGCACTGAGAAATAACTTTTTTGTCTTGATGAACAGAGGCATGAAACAACTTTCAACCTACTCATACTCATGTGGGAAGCTGACCAAAAGAGTTTCCATTGCGTTTGCAGTAAGTACTTTGGAGTAAAATTGAAATGTATACTATTTGTATTATCTAAGCATTGTATGCACTGAGATAACAACTTTTTTGTGTTGATGTGTGGAGCCATGAAAAAACTTTCAAACTACTCATAATCATTTGGGAAGTTAACCTAAGGTGTTTCCATTAGTTTTGCAGTATGTAGTTTGTTGTAAAATTGAAATGTATACTATTTGTATTATCTAACCATTGTATGCCCTGAGTTAGCAACATTTTTGTGTTGATGTGTGGAGCCATGAAAAAGCTTTCAAACTACTCATAATCATGTGGGAAGTTAACTTAAAATGTTTCCCAATGGTTTGCACTCTGCACTTTGGTGGAAAATTGAGATGTATACTACCTTAATGTCAGAAAATAGTATGCACTGAGAAAGTAACTTTTTTGTCTTGATGAACAGAGGTATGAAACAACATTCAACCTACTCATACTCATGTGGGAAGTTAACCTAAGGTGTTTCCATTAGGTTTTCAGGAAGAACTTTGGTGTAAAATTGAAATGTAGACTATTTGTATTATCTAAGCATTGTCTGCACTGAGATAAGAACTTTTTTGTGTTGATGTATGGAGCCATGAAAAAACTTTCAAACTACTCATAATCATTTGGGAAGTTAACCTGAGCTGTTTCCATTAGGTTTCCAGTAAGTACTTTGGTGTAAAATTGAAATGTATACTATTTGTATTGTC
Source organism: Mobula birostris (assembly GCF_030028105.1). Classification (NCBI taxonomy): domain Eukaryota; kingdom Metazoa; phylum Chordata; class Chondrichthyes; order Myliobatiformes; family Myliobatidae; genus Mobula; species Mobula birostris. Next base: position 120,437 of record NW_027278510.1, read on the forward strand.
TAAGCCTAGTATGCACTGAGAAATAACTTTTTTGTCTTGATGAACAGAGGCATGAAACAACTTTCAACCTACTCATACTCATGTGGGAAGCTGACCAAAAGTGTTTCCATTGCGTTTGCAGTAAGTACTTTGGAGTAAAATTGAAATGTATACTATTTGTATTATCTAAGCATTGTATGCACTGAGATAACAACTATTTTGTGTTGATGTGTGGAGCCATGAAAAAACTTTCAAACTACTCATAATCATTTGGGAAGTTAACCTAAGGTGTTTCCATTAGGTTTGCAGTAAGTACTTTGGTGTAAAATTGAAATGTATACTATTTATATTGTCTAAGCATAGTATGCACTGAGAAAGTAACTTTTTTGTCTTGACGAAGAGAGGCATGAAACAACTTTCAACCTATTCATTCTCATGTGGGAAGTTAACCTAAAGTGTTTCCATTAGGTTTGCAGTAAGTACTTTGGTGTAAAATTGAAATGTATACTATTTGTATTATCTAACCATTGTATGCCCTGAGTTAACAACATTTTTGTGTTGATGTGTAGAGCCATGAAACAACTTTCAAACTATTCATAATCATGTGGGAAGTTAACTTAAAATGTTTCCCAATGGTGTGCACTCTGCACTTTGGTGGAAAATTGAGATGTATACTACCTTAATGTCTAACATAGTATGCACTGAGAAAGTAACTTGTTTCTCTTGATGAACAGAGGCATGAAACAACTTTAAACCTACTCATACTCATGTGGAAAGTTAACCTAAGTAGTTTCCAGTAGGTTTGTAGTAAGTACTTTGGTGTAAAATTGAAATGTATACTATTTGTATTATCTAAGCATTGTATGCACTGAGATAACAACTTTTTTGTGTTGATGTATGGAGCCATGAAAAAACTTCCAAACTACTCATAATCATTTGGGAAGTTAACCTAAGGTGTTTCCATTAGGTTTGCAGTAAGTACTTTGGTGTAAAATTGAAATGTATACTATTTGTATTGTCTAAGCATAGTATGCACTGAGAAAGTAACTTTTTTGTCTTGATGAACAGAGGCATGAAACAACTTTCAACCTACTCATACTCATGTGGGACGTTAACCAAAAGTGTTTCCATTAGGTTTGCAGTAAGTTCTTTGGAGTAAAATTGAAATGTATACTATTTGTATTGTCTTAGTATTGTATGCACTGAGAAAACAACTTTTTTCTCTTGATGTGCAGAGCCATAATACAACTTTCAAACTATTCATAATCATGTGGGAAGTTAACCTAAGGTGTTTCCATTAGTTTTGCAGTATGTAGTTTGGTGTAAAATTGAAATGTATACTATTTGAATTATCTAACCATTGTATGCCCTGAGTTAACAACATTTTTGTGTTGATGTGTAGAGCCATGAAACAACTTTCAAACTATTCATAATCATGTGGGAAGTTAACTTAAAATGTTTCCCAATGGTGTGCACTCTGCACTTTGGTGGAAAATTGAGATGTATACTACCTTAATGTCTAACATAGTATGCACTGAGAAAGTAACTTTTTTCTCTTGATGAACAGAGGCATGAAACAACTTTAAACCTACTCATACTCATGTGGGAAGTTAACCAAAAGTGTTTCCATTTGGTTTGCAGTAAGTACTTTGGAGTAAAATTGAAATGTATACTATTTGTATTGTCTTAGTATAGTATGCTCTGAGATAACAACTATTTTGTTTTCATGTGTAGATCCATAATACAACTTTCAAACAACTCAGAAACATGTGGGAAGGTAACCAAAGGTGTTTCCATTAGGTTTGCAGTAAGTACTTTGGTGTAAAATTGAAATGTATACTATTTGTATTGTCTAAGCATTTTATGCACAGAGAGATCAACTTTTTTGTCTTTATGTGCACAGGTTTGAAGCAACTTTCAGACATCTCAGAATCATGTGGGAAGTTAACCTAAGGTGTTTCCATTAGGTTTGCAGTAAGTACTTTGGTGTAAAATTGAAATGTATACTATTTATATTATCTAATCATTGTATGCCCTGAGTTAACAACATTTTTGTGTTGATGTGTAGAGCCATGAAAGAACTTTGAAACTATTCATAATCATGTGGGAAGTTAACTTAAGCTGTTTCCATTAGGTTTGCAGTGAGTACTTTGGTGTAAAATTGAAATGTATACTATTTGTATTGCCTAAGCCTAGTATGCACTCAGAAAGTAACTTTTTTGTCTTGATGAACAGAGGCATGAAACAACTTTCAACCTACTCATAGTCATGTGGGAAGCTAACCAAAGGTGTTTGCATTAGGTTTGCAGTAAGTACTTTGGTGTAAAAGTGAAATGTATGCTATTTGTATTGTAAAAGCATTGTATGCACTGAGAGATCAACTTTTTTGTTTTCATGTGTAGAGCCATAATACAACTTTCAAACAACTCAGAAACGTGTGGGAAGTTAACCTAAGGTGTTTCCATTAGGTTTGCAGTAAGTACTTTGGTGTAAAATTGAAATGTATACTATTTGTATTATCTAAGCATTGTATGCACTGAGATAACAACTTTTTTGTGTTGATGTATGGAGCCATGAAAAAACTTTCAAACTACTCATAATCATTTGGGAAGTTAACCTAAGGTGTTTCCATTAGGTTTGCAGTAAGTACTTTAGTGTAAAATTGAAATGTATACTATTTGTATTCTCTAAGCATAGTATGCACTGAGAAAGTAACTTTTTTGTCTTGATGAACAGAGGCATGAAACAACTTTCAACCTACTCATACTCATGTGGGAAGTTAACCAAAGGTGGTACCATTCGGTTTGCAGTAAGTACTTTGGTGTAAAATTGAAATGTATACTATTTGTATTGTAAAAGCATTGTATGCACTCAGAGATCAACTTTTTTGTCATTAAGTGCACAGGTATGAAACAATTTCAGACATCTCAGAATCATGTGGGAAGTTAACCTAAGGTGTTTCCATTAGGTTTGCATTAAGTACTTTGGTGTAAAATTGAAATGTATACTATTTGTATTACCTAACCATTGTATGCCCTGAGTTATCAACATTTTTGTGTTGATGTTTAGAGCCATGAAACAACTTTCAAACTATTCATAATCATGTGGGAAGTTAACTTAAAATGTTTCCCAATGGTTTGCACTCTGCACTTTGGTGGAAAATTGAGATGTATACTACCTTAATGTCTAACATAGTATGCACTGAGAAAGTAACTTTTTTGTCTTCATGAACAGAGGCATGAAACAACTTTCAACCTACTCATACTCATGTGGGAAGTTAACCAAAGGTTTTTCCATTAGGTTTGCAGTAAGTACTTTGGTGTAAAATTGAAATGTATGCTATTTGTATTGTAAATGCATTGTATGCACTGAGAGATCAACTTGTTTGTCTTTATGTGCACAGGTGTGAAACAACTTTCAGACATCTCAGAATCATGTGGGAAGTTAACCTAAGGTGTTTCCATTAGGTTTGCAGTAAGTACTTGGTGTAAAATTGAACTGTATACTATTTGTATTATCTAACCATTGTATGCACTGAGATAACAACTTTTTTGTGTTGATGTGTGGAGCCATGAAAAAACTTTCAAACTACTCATAATCATTTGGGAAGTTAACCTAAGGTGTTTCCATTAGTTTTGCAGTATGTAGTTTGGTGTAAAATTGAAATGTATACTATTTGTATTATCTAACCATTGTATGCCCTGAGTTAACAACATTTTTGTGTTGATGTGTGGAGCCATGAAAAAGCTTTCAAACTACTCATAATCATGTGGGAAGTTAACTTAAAATGTTTCCCAATGGTTTGCAATCTGCACTTTGGTGGAAAATTGAGATGTATACTACCTTAATGTCAGAAAATAGTATGCACTGAGAAAGTAACTTTTTTGTCTTGATGAACAGAGGTATGAAACAACATTCAACCTACTCATACTCATGTGGGAAGTTAACCTAAGGTGTTTCCATTAGGTTTTCAGGAAGAACTTTGGTGTAAAATTGATATGTAGACTATTTGTATTATCTAAGCATTGTCTGCACTGGGATAAGAACTTTTTTGTGTTGATGTATGGAGCCATGAAAAAACTTTCAAACTACTCATAATCATTTGGGAAGTTAACCTGAGCTGTTTCCATTAGGTTTCCAGTAAGTACTTTGGTGTAAAATTGAAATGTATACTATTTGTATTGTCTAAGCCTAGTATGCACTGAGAAATAACTTTTTTGTCTTGATGAACAGAGGCATGAAACAACTTTCAACCTACTCATACTCATGTGGGAAGCTGACCAAAAGAGTTTCCATTGCGTTTGCAGTAACTACTTTGGAGTAAAATTGAAATGTATACTATTTGTATTATCTAAGCATTGTATGCACTGAGATAACAACTTTTTTGTGTTGATGTGTGGAGCCATGAAAAAACTTTCAAACTACTCATAATCATTTGGGAAGTTAACCTAAGGTGTTTCCATTAGTTTTGCAGTATGTAGTTTGTTGTAAAATTGAAATGTATACTATTTGTATTATCTAACCATTGTATGCCCTGAGTTAGCAACATTTTTGTGTTGATGTGTGGAGCCATGAAAAAGCTTTCAAACTACTCATAATCATGTGGGAAGTTAACTTAAAATGTTTCCCAATGGTTTGCACTCTGCACTTTGGTGGAAAATTGAGATGTATACTACCTTAATGTCAGAAAATAGTATGCACTGAGAAAGTAACTTTTTTGTCTTGATGAACAGAGGTATGAAACAACATTCAACCTACTCATACTCATGTGGGAAGTTAACCTAAGGTGTTTCCATTAGGTTTTCAGGAAGAACTTTGGTGTAAAATTGAAATGTAGACTATTTGTATTATCTAAGCATTGTCTGCACTGAGATAAGAACTTTTTTGTGTTGATGTATGGAGCCATGAAAAAACTTTCAAACTACACATAATCATTTGGGAAGTTAACCTGAGCTGTTTCCATTAGGTTTCCAGTAAGTACTTTGGTGTAAAATTGAAATGTATACTATTTGTATTGTCTAAGCCTAGTATGCACTGAGAAATAACTTTTTTGTCTTGATGAACAGAGGCATGAAACAACTTTCAACCTACTCATACTCATGTGGGAAGCTGACCAAAAGTGTTTCCATTGCGTTTGCAGTAAGTACTTTGGAGTAAAATTGAAATGTATACTATTTGTATTATCTAAGCATTGTATGCACTGAGATAACAACTTTTTGGTGTTGATGTGTGGAGCCATGAAAAAACTTTCAAACTACTCATAATCATTTGGGAAGTTAACCTAAGGTGTTTCCATTAGGTTTGCAGTAAGTACTTTGGTGTAAAATTGAAATGTATACTATTTATATTGTCTAAGCATAGTATGCACTGAGAAAGTAACTTTTTTGTCTTGACGAAGAGAGGCATGAAACAACTTTCAACCTCTTCATTCTCATGTGGGAAGTTAACCTAAAGTGTTTCCATTAGGTTTGCAGTAAGTACTTTGGTGTAAAATTGAAATGTATACTATTTGTATTATCTAACCATTGTATGCCCTGAGTTAACAACATTTTTGTGTTGATGTGTAGAGCCATGAAACAACTTTCAAACTATTCATAATCATGTGGGAAGTTAACTTAAAATGTTTCCCAATGGTGTGCACTCTGCACTTTGGTGGAAAATTGAGATGTATACTACCTTAATGTCTAACATAGTATGCACTGAGAAAGTAACTTGTTTCTCTTGATGAACAGAGGCATGAAACAACTTTAAACCTACTCATACTCATGTGGAAAGTTAACCTAAGTAGTTTCCAGTAGGTTTGTAGTAAGTACTTTGGTGTAAAATTGAAATGTATACTATTTGTATTATCTAAGCATTGTATGCACTGAGATAACAACTTTTTTGTGTTGATGTATGGAGCCATGAAAAAACTTCCAAACTACTCATAATCATTTGGGAAGTTAACCTAAGGTGTTTCCATTAGGTTTGCAGTAAGTACTTTGGTGTAAAATTGAAATGTATACTATATGTATTGTCTAAGCATAGTATGCACTGAGAAAGTAACTTTTTTGTCTTGATGAACAGAGGCATGAAACAACTTTCAACCTACTCATACTCATGTGGGAAGTTAACCAAAAGTGTTTCCATTAGGTTTGCAGTAAGTTCTTTGGAGTAAAATTGAAATGTATACTATTTGTATTGTCTTAGTATTGTATGCACTGAGAAAACAACTTTTTTCTCTTGATGTGCAGAGCCATAATACAACTTTCAAACTATTCATAATCATGTGGGAAGTTAATTTAAAATGTTTCCCAATGGTTTGCACTCTGCACTTTGGTGGAAAATTGAGATGTATACTACCTTAATGTCAGAACATAGTATGCACTGAGAAAGTAACTTTTTTGTCTTGATGAACAGAGACATGAAACAACTTTCAACCTACTCATACTCATGTGGGAAGTTAACCAAAGGTTTTTCCATTAGGTTTGCAGTAAGTACTTTGGTGTAAAATTGAAATGTATGCTATTTGTATTGTAAATGCATTGTATGCACTGAGAGATCAACTTTTTTGTCTTTATGTGCACAGGTGTGAAACAACTTTCAGACATCTCAGAATCATGTGGGAAGTTAACCTAAGGTGTTTCCATTAGGTTTGCAGTAAGTACTTGGTGTAAAATTGAAATGTATACTATTTGTATTATCTAACTATTGTATGCACTGAGATAACAACTTTTTTGTGTTGATGTGTGGAGCCATGAAAAAACTTTCAAACTACTCATAATCATTTGGGAAGTTAACCTAAGGTGTTTCCATTAGTTTTGCAGTATGTAGTTTGGTGTAAAATTGAAATGTATACTATTTGAATTATCTAACCATTGTATGCCCTGAGTTAACAACATTTTTGTGTTGATGTGTAGAGCCATGAAACAACTTTCAAACTATTCATAATCATGTGGGAAGTTAACTTAAAATGTTTCCCAATGGTTTGCACTCTGCACTTTGGTGGAAAATTGAGATGTATACTACCTTAATGTCTAACATAGTATGCACTGAGAAAGTAACTTTTTTCTCTTGATGAACAGAGGCATGAAACAACTTTAAACCTACTCATACTCATGTGGGAAGTTCACCTAAGCTGTTTCCATTAGGTTTGCAGTAAGTACTTTGGTGTAAAATTGAAATGTATACTATTTGTATTGTCTAAGCCTAGTATGCACTGAGAAATAACTTTTTTGTCTTGATGAACAGAGGCATGAAACAACTTTCAACCTACTCATACTCATGTGGGAAGCTGACCAAAAGAGTTTCCATTGTGTTTGCAGTAAGTACTTTGGAGTAAAATTGAAATGTATACTATTTGTATTATCTAAGCATTGTATGCACTGAGATAACAACTTTTTTGTGTTGATGTGTGGAGCCATGAAAAAACTTTCAAACTACTCATAATCATTTGGGAAGTTAACCTAAGGTGTTTCCATTAGTTTTGCAGTATGTAGTTTGTTGTAAAATTAAAATGTATACTATTTGTATTATCTAACCATTGTATGCCCTGAGTTAGCAACATTTTTGTGTTGATGTGTGGAGCCATGAAAAAGCTTTCAAACTACTCATAATCATGTGGGAAGTTAACTTAAAATGTTTCCCAATGGTTTGCACTCTGCACTTTGGTGGAAAATTGAGATGTATACTACCTTAATGTCAGAAAATAGTATGCACTGGGAAAGTAACTTTTTTGTCTTGATGAACAGAGGTATGAAACAACATTCAACCTACTCATACTCATGTGGGAATTTAACCTAAGGTGTTTCCATTAGGTTTTCAGGAAGAACTTTGGTGTAAAATTGAAATGTAGACTATTTGTATTATCTAAGCATTGTCTGCACTGAGATAAGAACTTTTTTGTGTTGATGTATGGAGCCATGAAAAAACTTTCAAACTACTCATAATCATTTGGTAAGTTAACCTGAGCTGTTTCCATTAGGTTTCCAGTAAGTACTTTGGTGTAAAATTGAAATGTATACTATTTGTATTGTCTAAGCCTAGTATGCACTGAGAAATAACTTTTTTGTCTTGATGAACAGAGGCATGAAACAACTTTCAACCTACTCATACTCATGTGGGAAGCTGACCAAAAGAGTTTCCATTGCGTTTGCAGTAAGTACTTTGGAGTAAAATTGAAATGTATACTATTTGTATTATCTAAGCATTGTATGCACTGAGATAACAACTTTTTTGTGTTGATGTGTGGAGCCATGAAAAAACTTTCAAACTACTCATAATCATTTGGGAAGTTAACCTAAGGTGTTTCCATTAGTTTTGCAGTATGTAGTTTGTTGTAAAATTGAAATGTATACTATTTGTATTATCTAACCATTGTATGCCCTGAGTTAGCAACATTTTTGTGTTGATGTGTGGAGCCATGAAAAAGCTTTCAAACTACTCATAATCATGTGGGAAGTTAACTTAAAATGTTTCCCAATGGTTTGCACTCTGCACTTTGGTGGAAAATTGAGATGTATACTACCTTAATGTCAGAAAATAGTATGCACTGAGAAAGTAACTTTTTTGTCTTGATGAACAGAGGTATGAAACAACATTCAACCTACTCATACTCATGTGGGAAGTTAACCTAAGGTGTTTCCATTAGGTTTTCAGGAAGAACTTTGGTGTAAAATTGAAATGTAGACTATTTGTATTATCTAAGCATTGTCTGCACTGAGATAAGAACTTTTTTGTGTTGATGTATGGAGCCATGAAAAAACTTTCAAACTACTCATAATCATTTGGGAAGTTAACCTGAGCTGTTTCCATTAGGTTTCCAGTAAGTACTTTGGTGTAAAATTGAAATGTATACTATTTGTATTGTCTAAGCCTAGTATGCACTGAGAAATAACTTTTTTGTCTTGATGAACAGAGGCATGAAACAACTTTCAACCTACTCATACTCATGTGGGAAGCTGACCAAAAGAGTTTCCATTGCATTTGCAGTAAGTACTTTGGAGTAAAATTGAAATGTATACTATTTGTATTATCTAAGCATTGTATGCACTGAGATAACAACTATTTTGTGTTGATGTGTGGAGCCATGAAAAAACTTTCAAAGTACTCATAATCATTTGGGAAGTTAACCTAAGGTGTTTCCATTAGGTTTGCAGTAAGTACTTTGGTGTAAAATTGAAATGTATACTATTTATATTGTCTAAGCATAGTATGCACTGAGAAAGTAACTTTTTTGTCTTGACGAAGAGAGGCATGAAACAACTTTCAACCTATTCATTCTCATGTGGGAAGTTAACCTAAAGTGTTTCCATTAGGTTTGCAGTAAGTACTTTGGTGTAAAATTGAAATGTATACTATTTGTATTATCTAACCATTGTATGCCCTGAGTTAACAACATTTTTGTGTTGATGTGTAGAGCCATGAAACAACTTTCAAACTATTCATAATCATGTGGGAAGTTAACTTAAAATGTTTCCCAATGGTGTGCACTCTGCACTTTGGTGGAAAATTGAGATGTATACTACCTTAATGTCTAACATAGTATGCACTGAGAAAGTAACTTGTTTCTCTTGATGAACAGAGGCATGAAACAACTTTAAACCTACTCATACTCATGTGGAAAGTTAACCTAAGTAGTTTCCAGTAGGTTTGTAGTAAGTACTTTGGTGTAAAATTGAAATGTATACTATTTGTATTATCTAAGCATTGTATGCACTGAGATAACAACTTTTTTGTGTTGATGTATGGAGCCATGAAAAAACTTCCAAACTACTCATAATCATTTGGGAAGTTAACCTAAGGTGTTTCCATTAGGTTTGCAGTAAGTACTTTGGTGTAAAATTGAAATGTATACTATTTGTATTGTCTAAGCATAGTATGCACTGAGAAAGTAACTTTTTTGTCTTGATGAACAGAGGCATGAAACAACTTTCAACCTACTCATACTCATGTGGGAAGTTAACCAAAAGTGTTTCCATTAGGTTTGCAGTAAGTTCTTTGGAGTAAAATTGAAATGTATACTATTTGTATTGTCTTAGTATTGTATGCACTGAGAAAACAACTTTTTTCTCTTGATGTGCAGAGCATTAATACAACTTTCAAACTATTCATAATCATGTGGGAAGTTAACCTAAGGTGTTTCCATTAGTTTTGCAGTATGTAGTTTGGTGTAAAATTGAAATGTATACTATTTGAATTATCTAACCATTGTATGCCCTGAGTTAACAACATTTTTGTGTTGATGTGTAGAGCCATGAAACAACTTTCAAACTATTCATAATCATGTGGGAAGTTAACTTAAAATGTTTCCCAATGGTGTGCACTCTGCACTTTGGTGGAAAATTGAGATGTATACTACCTTAATGTCTAACATAGTATGCACTGAGAAAGTAACTTTTTTCTCTTGATGAACAGAGGCATGAAACAACTTTAAACCTACTCATACTCATGTGGGAAGTTAACCAAAAGTGTTTCCATTTGGTTTGCAGTAAGTACTTTGGAGTAAAATTGAAATGTATACTATTTGTATTGTCTTAGTATAGTATGCTCTGAGATAACAACTATTTTGTTTTCATGTGTAGATCCATAATACAACTTTCAAACAACTCAGAAACATGTGGGAAGGTAACCAAAGGTGTTTCCATTAGGTTTGCAGTAAGTACTTTGGTGTAAAATTGAAATGTATACTATTTGTATTGTCTAAGCATTTTATGCACAGAGAGATCAACTTTTTTGTCTTTATGTGCACAGGTTTGAAGCAACTTTCAGACATCTCAGAATCATGTGGGAAGTTAACCTAAGGTGTTTCCATTAGGTTTGCAGTAAGTACTTTGGTGTAAAATTGAAATGTATACTATTTATATTATCTAATCATTGTATGCCCTGAGTTAACAACATTTTTGTGTTGATGTGTAGAGCCATGAAAGAACTTTGAAACTATTCATAATCATGTGGGAAGTTAACTTAAGCTGTTTCCATTAGGTTTGCAGTGAGTACTTTGGTGTAAAATTGAAATGTATACTATTTGTATTGCCTAAGCCTAGTATGCACTCAGAAAGTAACTTTTTTGTCTTGATGAACAGAGGCATGAAACAACTTTCAACCTACTCATAGTCATGTGGGAAGCTAACCAAAGGTGTTTGCATTAGGTTTGCAGTAAGTACTTTGGTGTAAAAGTGAAATGTATGCTATTTGTATTGTAAAAGCATTGTATGCACTGAGAGATCAACTTTTTTGTTTTCATGTGTAGAGCCATAATACAACTTTCAAACAACTCAGAAACGTGTGGGAAGTTAACCTAAGGTGTTTCCATTAGGTTTGCAGTAAGTACTTTGGTGTAAAATTGAAATGTATACTATTTGTATTATCTAAGCATTGTATGCACTGAGATAACAACTTTTTTGTGTTGATGTATGGAGCCATGAAAAAACTTTCAAACTACTCATAATCATTTGGGAAGTTAACCTAAGGTGTTTCCATTAGGTTTGCAGTAAGTACTTTAGTGTAAAATTGAAATGTATACTATTTGTATTCTCTAAGCATAGTATGCACTGAGAAAGTAACTTTTTTGTCTTGATGAACAGAGGCATGAAACAACTTTCAACCTACTCATACTCATGTGGGAAGTTAACCAAAGGTGGTACCATTCGGTTTGCAGTAAGTACTTTGGTGTAAAATTGAAATGTATACTATTTGTATTGTAAAAGCATTGTATGCACTCAGAGATCAACTTTTTTGTCATTAAGTGCACAGGTATGAAACAATTTCAGACATCTCAGAATCATGTGGGAAGTTAACCTAAGGTGTTTCCATTAGGTTTGCATTAAGTACTTTGGTGTAAAATTGAAATGTATACTATTTGTATTACCTAACCATTGTATGCCCTGAGTTATCAACATTTTTGTGTTGATGTTTAGAGCCATGAAACAACTTTCAAACTATTCATAATCATGTGGGAAGTTAACTTAAAATGTTTCCCAATGGTTTGCACTCTGCACTTTGGTGGAAAATTGAGATGTATACTACCTTAATGTCTAACATAGTATGCACTGAGAAAGTAACTTTTTTGTCTTCATGAACAGAGGCATGAAACAACTTTCAACCTACTCATACTCATGTGGGAAGTTAACCAAAGGTTTTTCCATTAGGTTTGCAGTAAGTACTTTGGTGTAAAATTGAAATGTATGCTATTTGTATTGTAAATGCATTGTATGCACTGAGAGATCAACTTGTTTGTCTTTATGTGCACAGGTGTGAAACAACTTTCAGACATCTCAGAATCATGTGGGAAGTTAACCTAAGGTGTTTCCATTAGGTTTGCAGTAAGTACTTGGTGTAAAATTGAACTGTATACTATTTGTAAAATCTAACCATTGTATGCACTGAGATAACAACTATTTTGTGTTGATGTGTGGAGCCATGAAAAAACTTTCAAACTACTCATAATCATTTGGGAAGTTAACCTAAGGTGTTTCCATTAGGTTTGCAGTAAGTACTTTGGTGTAAAATTGAAATGTATACTATTTATATTGTCTAAGCATAGTATGCACTGAGAAAGTAACTTTTTTGTCTTGACGAAGAGAGGCATGAAACAACTTTCAACCTATTCATTCTCATGTGGGAAGTTAACCTAAAGTGTTTCCATTAGGTTTGCAGTAAGTACTTTGGTGTAAAATTGAAATGTATACTATTTGTATTATCTAACCATTGTATGCCCTGAGTTAACAACATTTTTGTGTTGATGTGTAGAGCCATGAAACAACTTTCAAACTATTCATAATCATGTGGGAAGTTAACTTAAAATGTTTCCCAATGGTGTGCACTCTGCACTTTGGTGGAAAATTGAGATGTATACTACCTTAATGTCTAACATAGTATGCACTGAGAAAGTAACTTGTTTCTCTTGATGAACAGAGGCATGAAACAACTTTAAACCTACTCATACTCATGTGGAAAGTTAACCTAAGTAGTTTCCAGTAGGTTTGTAGTAAGTACTTTGGTGTAAAATTGAAATGTATACTATTTGTATTATCTAAGCATTGTATGCACTGAGATAACAACTTTTTTGTGTTGATGTATGGAGCCATGAAAAAACTTCCAAACTACTCATAATCATTTGGGAAGTTAACCTAAGGTGTTTCCATTAGGTTTGCAGTAAGTACTTTGGTGTAAAATTGAAATGTATACTATTTGTATTGTCTAAGCATAGTATGCACTGAGAAAGTAACTTTTTTGTCTTGATGAACAGAGGCATGAAACAACTTTCAACCTACTCATACTCATGTGGGACGTTAACCAAAAGTGTTTCCATTAGGTTTGCAGTAAGTTCTTTGGAGTAAAATTGAAATGTATACTATTTGTATTGTCTTAGTATTGTATGCACTGAGAAAACAACTTTTTTCTCTTGATGTGCAGAGCCATAATACAACTTTCAAACTATTCATAATCATGTGGGAAGTTAACCTAAGGTGTTTCCATTAGTTTTGCAGTATGTAGTTTGGTGTAAAATTGAAATGTATACTATTTGAATTATCTAACCATTGTATGCCCTGAGTTATCAACATTTTTGTGTTGATGTTTAGAGCCATGAAACAACTTTCAAACTATTCATAATCATGTGGGAAGTTAACTTAAAATGTTTCCCAATGGTTTGCACTCTGCACTTTGGTGGAAAATTGAGATGTATACTACCTTAATGTCTAACATAGTATGCACTGAGAAAGTAACTTTTTTGTCTTCATGAACAGTGGCATGAAACAACTTTCAACCTACTCATACTCATGTGGGAAGTTAACCAAAGGTTTTTCCATTAGGTTTGCAGTAAGTACTTTGGTGTAAAATTGAAATGTATGCTATTTGTATTGTAAATGCATTGTATGCACTGAGAGATCAACTTGTTTGTCTTTATGTGCACAGGTGTGAAACAACTTTCAGACATCTCAGAATCATGTGGGAAGTTAACCTAAGGTGTTTCCATTAGGTTTGCAGTAAGTACTTGGTGTAAAATTGAACTGTATACTATTTGTATTATCTAACCATTGTATGCACTGAGATAACAACTATTTTGTGTTGATGTGTGGAGCCATGAAAAAACTTTCAAACTACTCATAATCATTTGGGAAGTTAACCTAAGGTGTTTCCATTAGGTTTGCAGTAAGTACTTTGGTGTAAAATTGAAATGTATACTATTTATATTGTCTAAGCATAGTATGCACTGAGAAAGTAACTTTTTTGTCTTGACGAAGAGAGGCATGAAACAACTTTCAACCTATTCATTCTCATGTGGGAAGTTAACCTAAAGTGTTTCCATTAGGTTTGCAGTAAGTACTTTGGTGTAAAATTGAAATGTATACTATTTGTATTATCTAACCATTGTATGCCCTGAGTTAACAACATTTTTGTGTTGATGTGTAGAGCCATGAAACAACTTTCAAACTATTCATAATCATGTGGGAAGTTAACTTAAAATGTTTCCCAATGGTGTGCACTCTGCACTTTGGTGGAAAATTGAGATGTATACTACCTTAATGTCTAACATAGTATGCACTGAGAAAGTAACTTGTTTCTCTTGATGAACAGAGGCATGAAACAACTTTAAACCTACTCATACTCATGTGGAAAGTTAACCTAAGTAGTTTCCAGTAGGTTTGTAGTAAGTACTTTGGTGTAAAATTGAAATGTATACTATTTGTATTATCTAAGCATTGTATGCACTGAGATAACAACTTTTTTGTGTTGATGTATGGAGCCATGAAAAAACTTCCAAACTACTCATAATCATTTGGGAAGTTAACCTAAGGTGTTTCCATTAGGTTTGCAGTAAGTACTTTGGTGTAAAATTGAAATGTATACTATTTGTATTGTCTAAGCATAGTATGCACTGAGAAAGTAACTTTTTTGTCTTGATGAACAGAGGCATGAAACAACTTTCAACCTACTCATACTCATGTGGGAAGTTAACCAAAAGTGTTTCCATTAGGTTTGCAGTAAGTTCTTTGGAGTAAAATTGAAATGTATACTATTTGTATTGTCTTAGTATTGTATGCACTGAGAAAACAACTTTTTTCTCTTGATGTGCAGAGCCATAATACAACTTTCAAACTATTCATAATCATGTGGGAAGTTAACCTAAGGTGTTTCCATTAGTTTTGCAGTATGTAGTTTGGTGTAAAATTGAAATGTATACTATTTGAATTATCTAACCATTGTATGCCCTGAGTTAACAACATTTTTGTGTTGATGTGTAGAGCCATGAAACAACTTTCAAACTATTCATAATCATGTGGGAAGTTAACTTAAAATGTTTCCCAATGGTGTGCACTCTGCACTTTGGTGGAAAATTGAGATGTATACTACCTTAATGTCTAACATAGTATGCACTGAGAAAGTAACTTTTTTCTCTTGATGAACAGAGGCATGAAACAACTTTAAACCTACTCATACTCATGTGGGAAGTTAACCAAAAGTGTTTCCATTTGGTTTGCAGTAAGTACTTTGGAGTAAAATTGAAATGTATACTATTTGTATTGTCTTAGTATAGTATGCTCTGAGATAACAACTATTTTGTTTTCATGTGTAGATCCATAATACAACTTTCAAACAACTCAGAAACATGTGGGAAGGTAACCAAAGGTGTTTCCATTAGGTTTGCAGTAAGTACTTTGGTGTAAAATTGAAATGTATACTATTTGTATTGTCTAAGCATTTTATGCACAGAGAGATCAACTTTTTTGTCTTTATGTGCACAGGTTTGAAGCAACTTTCAGACATCTCAGAATCATGTGGGAAGTTAACCTAAGGTGTTTCCATTAGGTTTGCAGTAAGTACTTTGGTGTAAAATTGAAATGTATACTATTTATATTATCTAATCATTGTATGCCCTGAGTTAACAACATTTTTGTGTTGATGTGTAGAGCCATGAAAGAACTTTGAAACTATTCATAATCATGTGGGAAGTTAACTTAAGCTGTTTCCATTAGGTTTGCAGTGAGTACTTTGGTGTAAAATTGAAATGTATACTATTTGTATTGCCTAAGCCTAGTATGCACTCAGAAAGTAACTTTTTTGTCTTGATGAACAGAGGCATGAAACAACTTTCAACCTACTCATAGTCATGTGGGTAGCTAACCAAAGGTGTTTGCATTAGGTTTGCAGTAAGTACTTTGGTGTAAAAGTGAAATGTATGCTATTTGTATTGTAAAAGCATTGTATGCACTGAGAGATCAACTTTTTTGTTTTCATGTGTAGAGCCATAATACAACTTTCAAACAACTCAGAAACGTGTGGGAAGTTAACCTAAGGTGTTTCCATTAGGTTTGCAGTAAGTACTTTGGTGTAAAATTGAAATGTATACTATTTGTATTATCTAAGCATTGTATGCACTGAGATAACAACTTTTTTGTGTTGATGTATGGAGCCATGAAAAAACTTTCAAACTACTCATAATCATTTGGGAAGTTAACCTAAGGTGTTTCCATTAGGTTTGCAGTAAGTACTTTAGTGTAAAATTGAAATGTATACTATTTGTATTCTCTAAGCATAGTATGCACTGAGAAAGTAACTTTTTTGTCTTGATGAACAGAGGCATGAAACAACTTTCAACCTACTCATACTCATGTGGGAAGTTAACCAAAGGTGGTACCATTCGGTTTGCAGTAAGTACTTTGGTGTAAAATTGAAATGTATACTATTTGTATTGTAAAAGCATTGTATGCACTCAGAGATCAACTTTTTTGTCATTAAGTGCACAGGTATGAAACAATTTCAGACATCTCAGAATCATGTGGGAAGTTAACCTAAGGTGTTTCCATTAGGTTTGCATTAAGTACTTTGGTGTAAAATTGAAATGTATACTATTTGTATTACCTAACCATTGTATGCCCTGAGTTATCAACATTTTTGTGTTGATGTTTAGAGCCATGAAACAACTTTCAAACTATTCATAATCATGTGGGAAGTTAACTTAAAATGTTTCCCAATGGTTTGCACTCTGCACTTTGGTGGAAAATTGAGATGTATACTACCTTAATGTCTAACATAGTATGCACTGAGAAAGTAACTTTTTTGTCTTCATGAACAGAGGCATGAAACAACTTTCAACCTACTCATACTCATGTGGGAAGTTAACCAAAGGTTTTTCCATTAGGTTTGCAGTAAGTACTTTGGTGTAAAATTGAAATGTATGCTATTTGTATTGTAAATGCATTGTATGCACTGAGAGATCAACTTGTTTGTCTTTATGTGCACAGGTGTGAAACAACTTTCAGACATCTCAGAATCATGTGGGAAGTTAACCTAAGGTGTTTCCATTAGGTTTGCAGTAAGTACTTGGTGTAAAATTGAACTGTATACTATTTGTATTATCTAACCATTGTATGCCCTGAGTTAACAACATTTTTGTGTTGATGTGTGGAGCCATGAAAAAGCTTTCAAACTACTCATAATCATGTGGGAAGTTAACTTAAAATGTTTCCCAATGGTTTGCAATCTGCACTT
The DNA here is from genome assembly GCF_030028105.1 of Mobula birostris. Taxonomy (NCBI): domain Eukaryota; kingdom Metazoa; phylum Chordata; class Chondrichthyes; order Myliobatiformes; family Myliobatidae; genus Mobula; species Mobula birostris. The sequence goes on from NW_027278510.1 coordinate 137,891, forward strand.
TGGTGGAAAATTGAGATGTATACTACCTTAATGTCAGAAAATAGTATGCACTGAGAAAGTAACTTTTTTGTCTTGATGAACAGAGGTATGAAACAACATTCAACCTACTCATACTCATGTGGGAAGTTAACCTAAGGTGTTTCCATTAGGTTTTCAGGAAGAACTTTGGTGTAAAATTGATATGTAGACTATTTGTATTATCTAAGCATTGTCTGCACTGGGATAAGAACTTTTTTGTGTTGATGTATGGAGCCATGAAAAAACTTTCAAACTACTCATAATCATTTGGGAAGTTAACCTGAGCTGTTTGCATTAGGTTTCCAGTAAGTACTTTGGTGTAAAATTGAAATGTATACTATTTGTATTGTCTAAGCCTAGTATGCACTGAGAAATAACTTTTTTGTCTTGATGAACAGAGGCATGAAACAACTTTCAACCTACTCATACTCATGTGGGAAGCTGACCAAAAGAGTTTCCATTGCGTTTGCAGTAACTACTTTGGAGTAAAATTGAAATGTATACTATTTGTATTATCTAAGCATTGTATGCACTGAGATAACAACTTTTTTGTGTTGATGTGTGGAGCCATGAAAAAACTTTCAAACTACTCATAATCATTTGGGAAGTTAACCTAAGGTGTTTCCATTAGTTTTGCAGTATGTAGTTTGTTGTAAAATTGAAATGTATACTATTTGTATTATCTAACCATTGTATGCCCTGAGTTAGCAACATTTTTGTGTTGATGTGTGGAGCCATGAAAAAGCTTTCAAACTACTCATAATCATGTGGGAAGTTAACTTAAAATGTTTCCCAATGGTTTGCACTCTGCACTTTGGTGGAAAATTGAGATGTATACTACCTTAATGTCAGAAAATAGTATGCACTGAGAAAGTAACTTTTTTGTCTTGATGAACAGAGGTATGAAACAACATTCAACCTACTCATACTCATGTGGGAAGTTAACCTAAGGTGTTTCCATTAGGTTTGCAGGAAGAACTTTGGTGTAAAATTGAAATGTAGACTATTTGTATTATCTAAGCATTGTCTGCACTGAGATAAGAACTTTTTTGTGTTGATGTATGGAGCCATGAAAAAACTTTCAAACTACTCATAATCATTTGGGAAGTTAACCTGAGCTGTTTCCATTAGGTTTCCAGTAAGTACTTTGGTGTAAAATTGAAATGTATACTATTTGTATTGTCTAAGCCTAGTATGCACTGAGAAATAACTTTTTTGTCTTGATGAACAGAGGCATGAAACAACTTTCAACCTACTCATACTCATGTGGGAAGCTGACCAAAAGTGTTTCCATTGCGTTTGCAGTAAGTACTTTGGAGTAAAATTGAAATGTATACTATTTGTATTATCTAAGCATTGTATGCACTGAGATAACAACTTTTTGGTGTTGATGTGTGGAGCCATGAAAAAACTTTCAAACTACTCATAATCATTTGGGAAGTTAACCTAAGGTGTTTCCATTAGGTTTGCAGTAAGTACTTTGGTGTAAAATTGAAATGTATACTATTTATATTGTCTAAGCATAGTATGCACTGAGAAAGTAACTTTTTTGTCTTGACGAAGAGAGGCATGAAACAACTTTCAACCTCTTCATTCTCATGTGGGAAGTTAACCTAAAGTGTTTCCATTAGGTTTGCAGTAAGTACTTTGGTGTAAAATTGAAATGTATACTATTTGTATTATCTAACCATTGTATGCCCTGAGTTAACAACATTTTTGTGTTGATGTGTAGAGCCATGAAACAACTTTCAAACTATTCATAATCATGTGGGAAGTTAACTTAAAATGTTTCCCAATGGTGTGCACTCTGCACTTTGGTGGAAAATTGAGATGTATACTACCTTAATGTCTAACATAGTATGCACTGAGAAAGTAACTTGTTTCTCTTGATGAACAGAGGCATGAAACAACTTTAAACCTACTCATACTCATGTGGAAAGTTAACCTAAGTAGTTTCCAGTAGGTTTGTAGTAAGTACTTTGGTGTAAAATTGAAATGTATACTATTTGTATTATCTAAGCATTGTATGCACTGAGATAACAACTTTTTTGTGTTGATGTATGGAGCCATGAAAAAACTTCCAAACTACTCATAATCATTTGGGAAGTTAACCTAAGGTGTTTCCATTAGGTTTGCAGTAAGTACTTTGGTGTAAAATTGAAATGTATACTATATGTATTGTCTAAGCATAGTATGCACTGAGAAAGTAACTTTTTTGTCTTGATGAACAGAGGCATGAAACAACTTTCAACCTACTCATACTCATGTGGGAAGTTAACCAAAAGTGTTTCCATTAGGTTTGCAGTAAGTTCTTTGGAGTAAAATTGAAATGTATACTATTTGTATTGTCTTAGTATTGTATGCACTGAGAAAACAACTTTTTTCTCTTGATGTGCAGAGCCATAATACAACTTTCAAACTATTCATAATCATGTGGGAAGTTAATTTAAAATGTTTCCCAATGGTTTGCACTCTGCACTTTGGTGGAAAATTGAGATGTATACTACCTTAATGTCAGAACATAGTATGCACTGAGAAAGTAACTTTTTTGTCTTGATGAACAGAGACATGAAACAACTTTCAACCTACTCATACTCATGTGGGAAGTTAACCAAAGGTTTTTCCATTAGGTTTGCAGTAAGTACTTTGGTGTAAAATTGAAATGTATGCTATTTGTATTGTAAATGCATTGTATGCACTGAGAGATCAACTTTTTTGTCTTTATGTGCACAGGTGTGAAACAACTTTCAGACATCTCAGAATCATGTTGGAAGTTAACCTAAGGTGTTTCCATTAGGTTTGCAGTAAGTACTTGGTGTAAAATTGAAATGTATACTATTTGTATTATCTAACTATTGTATGCACTGAGATAACAACTTTTTTGTGTTGATGTGTGGAGCCATGAAAAAACTTTCAAACTACTCATAATCATTTGGGAAGTTAACCTAAGGTGTTTCCATTAGTTTTGCAGTATGTAGTTTGGTGTAAAATTGAAATGTATACTATTTGAATTATCTAACCATTGTATGCCCTGAGTTAACAACATTTTTGTGTTGATGTGTAGAGCCATGAAACAACTTTCAAACTATTCATAATCATGTGGGAAGTTAACTTAAAATGTTTCCCAATGGTTTGCACTCTGCACTTTGGTGGAAAATTGAGATGTATACTACCTTAATGTCTAACATAGTATGCACTGAGAAAGTAACTTTTTTCTCTTGATGAACAGAGGCATGAAACAACTTTAAACCTACTCATACTCATGTGGGAAGTTCACCTAAGCTGTTTCCATTAGGTTTGCAGTAAGTACTTTGGTGTAAAATTGAAATGTATACTATTTGTATTGTCTAAGCCTAGTATGCACTGAGAAATAACTTTTTTGTCTTGATGAACAGAGGCATGAAACAACTTTCAACCTACTCATACTCATGTGGGAAGCTGACCAAAAGAGTTTCCATTGTGTTTGCAGTAAGTACTTTGGAGTAAAATTGAAATGTATACTATTTGTATTATCTAAGCATTGTATGCACTGAGATAACAACTTTTTTGTGTTGATGTGTGGAGCCATGAAAAAACTTTCAAACTACTCATAATCATTTGGGAAGTTAACCTAAGGTGTTTCCATTAGTTTTGCAGTATGTAGTTTGTTGTAAAATTAAAATGTATACTATTTGTATTATCTAACCATTGTATGCCCTGAGTTAGCAACATTTTTGTGTTGATGTGTGGAGCCATGAAAAAGCTTTCAAACTACTCATAATCATGTGGGAAGTTAACTTAAAATGTTTCCCAATGGTTTGCACTCTGCACTTTGGTGGAAAATTGAGATGTATACTACCTTAATGTCAGAAAATAGCATGCACTGGGAAAGTAACTTTTTTGTCTTGATGAACAGAGGTATGAAACAACATTCAACCTACTCATACTCATGTGGGAATTTAACCTAAGGTGTTTCCATTAGGTTTTCAGGAAGAACTTTGGTGTAAAATTGAAATGTAGACTATTTGTATTATCTAAGCATTGTCTGCACTGAGATAAGAACTTTTTTGTGTTGATGTATGGAGCCATGAAAAAACTTTCAAACTACTCATAATCATTTGGTAAGTTAACCTGAGCTGTTTCCATTAGGTTTCCAGTAAGTACTTTGGTGTAAAATTGAAATGTATACTATTTGTATTGTCTAAGCCTAGTATGCACTGAGAAATAACTTTTTTGTCTTGATGAACAGAGGCATGAAACAACTTTCAACCTACTCATACTCATGTGGGAAGCTGACCAAAAGAGTTTCCATTGCGTTTGCAGTAACTACTTTGGAGTAAAATTGAAATGTATACTATTTGTATTATCTAAGCATTGTATGCACTGAGATAACAACTTTTTTGTGTTGATGTGTGGAGCCATGAAAAAACTTTCAAACTACTCATAATCATTTGGGAAGTTAACCTAAGGTGTTTCCATTAGTTTTGCAGTATGTAGTTTGTTGTAAAATTGAAATGTATACTATTTGTATTATCTAACCATTGTATGCCCTGAGTTAGCAACATTTTTGTGTTGATGTGTGGAGCCATGAAAAAGCTTTCAAACTACTCATAATCATGTGGGAAGTTAACTTAAAATGTTTCCCAATGGTTTGCACTCTGCACTTTGGTGGAAAATTGAGATGTATACTACCTTAATGTCAGAAAATAGTATGCACTGAGAAAGTAACTTTTTTGTCTTGATGAACAGAGGTATGAAACAACATTCAACCTACTCATACTCATGTGGGAAGTTAACCTAAGGTGTTTCCATTAGGTTTTCAGGAAGAACTTTGGTGTAAAATTGAAATGTAGACTATTTGTATTATCTAAGCATTGTCTGCACTGAGATAAGAACTTTTTTGTGTTGATGTATGGAGCCATGAAAAAACTTTCAAACTACTCATAATCATTTGGGAAGTTAACCTGAGCTGTTTCCATTAGGTTTCCAGTAAGTACTTTGGTGTAAAATTGAAATGTATACTATTTGTATTGTCTAAGCCTAGTATGCACTGAGAAATAACTTTTTTGTCTTGATGAACAGAGGCATGAAACAACTTTCAACCTACTCATACTCATGTGGGAAGCTGACCAAAAGAGTTTCCATTGCATTTGCAGTAAGTACTTTGGAGTAAAATTGAAATGTATACTATTTGTATTATCTAAGCATTGTATGCACTGAGATAACAACTATTTTGTGTTGATGTGTGGAGCCATGAAAAAACTTTCAAACTACTCATAATCATGTGGGAAGTTAACTTAAAATGTTTCCCAATGGTGTGCACTCTGCACTTTGGTGGAAAATTGAGATGTATACTACCTTAATGTCTAACATAGTATGCACTGAGAAAGTAACTTTTTTCTCTTGATGAACAGAGGCATGAAACAACTTTAAACCTACTCATACTCATGTGGGAAGTTAACCAAAAGTGTTTCCATTTGGTTTGCAGTAAGTACTTTGGAGTAAAATTGAAATGTATACTATTTGTATTGTCTTAGTATAGTATGCTCTGAGATAACAACTATTTTGTTTTCATGTGTAGATCCATAATACAACTTTCAAACAACTCAGAAACATGTGGGAAGGTAACCAAAGGTGTTTCCATTAGGTTTGCAGTAAGTACTTTGGTGTAAAATTGAAATGTATACTATTTGTATTGTCTAAGCATTTTATGCACAGAGAGATCAACTTTTTTGTCTTTATGTGCACAGGTTTGAAGCAACTTTCAGACATCTCAGAATCATGTGGGAAGTTAACCTAAGGTGTTTCCATTAGGTTTGCAGTAAGTACTTTGGTGTAAAATTGAAATGTATACTATTTATATTATCTAATCATTGTATGCCCTGAGTTAACAACATTTTTGTGTTGATGTGTAGAGCCATGAAAGAACTTTGAAACTATTCATAATCATGTGGGAAGTTAACTTAAGCTGTTTCCATTAGGTTTGCAGTGAGTACTTTGGTGTAAAATTGAAATGTATACTATTTGTATTGCCTAAGCCTAGTATGCACTCAGAAAGTAACTTTTTTGTCTTGATGAACAGAGGCATGAAACAACTTTCAACCTACTCATAGTCATGTGGGAAGCTAACCAAAGGTGTTTGCATTAGGTTTGCAGTAAGTACTTTGGTGTAAAAGTGAAATGTATGCTATTTGTATTGTAAAAGCATTGTATGCACTGAGAGATCAACTTTTTTGTTTTCATGTGTAGAGCCATAATACAACTTTCAAACAACTCAGAAACGTGTGGGAAGTTAACCTAAGGTGTTTCCATTAGGTTTGCAGTAAGTACTTTGGTGTAAAATTGAAATGTATACTATTTGTATTATCTAAGCATTGTATGCACTGAGATAACAACTTTTTTGTGTTGATGTATGGAGCCATGAAAAAACTTTCAAACTACTCATAATCATTTGGGAAGTTAACCTAAGGTGTTTCCATTAGGTTTGCAGTAAGTACTTTAGTGTAAAATTGAAATGTATACTATTTGTATTCTCTAAGCATAGTATGCACTGAGAAAGTAACTTTTTTGTCTTGATGAACAGAGGCATGAAACAACTTTCAACCTACTCATACTCATGTGGGAAGTTAACCAAAGGTGGTACCATTCGGTTTGCAGTAAGTACTTTGGTGTAAAATTGAAATGTATACTATTTGTATTGTAAAAGCATTGTATGCACTCAGAGATCAACTTTTTTGTCATTAAGTGCACAGGTATGAAACAATTTCAGACATCTCAGAATCATGTGGGAAGTTAACCTAAGGTGTTTCCATTAGGTTTGCATTAAGTACTTTGGTGTAAAATTGAAATGTATACTATTTGTATTACCTAACCATTGTATGCCCTGAGTTATCAACATTTTTGTGTTGATGTTTAGAGCCATGAAACAACTTTCAAACTATTCATAATCATGTGGGAAGTTAACTTAAAATGTTTCCCAATGGTTTGCACTCTGCACTTTGGTGGAAAATTGAGATGTATACTACCTTAATGTCTAACATAGTATGCACTGAGAAAGTAACTTTTTTGTCTTCATGAACAGAGGCATGAAACAACTTTCAACCTACTCATACTCATGTGGGAAGTTAACCAAAGGTTTTTCCATTAGGTTTGCAGTAAGTACTTTGGTGTAAAATTGAAATGTATGCTATTTGTATTGTAAATGCATTGTATGCACTGAGAGATCAACTTGTTTGTCTTTATGTGCACAGGTGTGAAACAACTTTCAGACATCTCAGAATCATGTGGGAAGTTAACCTAAGGTGTTTCCATTAGGTTTGCAGTAAGTACTTGGTGTAAAATTGAACTGTATACTATTTGTATTATCTAACCATTGTATGCACTGAGATAACAACTTTTTTGTGTTGATGTGTGGAGCCATGAAAAAACTTTCAAACTACTCATAATCATTTGGGAAGTTAACCTAAGGTGTTTCCATTAGTTTTGCAGTATGTAGTTTGGTGTAAAATTGAAATGTATACTATTTGTATTATCTAACCATTGTATGCCCTGAGTTAACAACATTTTTGTGTTGATGTGTGGAGCCATGAAAAAGCTTTCAAACTACTCATAATCATGTGGGAAGTTAACTTAAAATGTTTCCCAATGGTTTGCACTCTGCACTTTGGTGGAAAATTGAGATGTATACTACCTTAATGTCAGAAAATAGTATGCACTGAGAAAGTAACTTTTTTGTCTTGATGAACAGAGGTATGAAACAACATTCAACCTACTCATACTCATGTGGGAAGTTAACCTAAGGTGTTTCCATTAGGTTTTCAGGAAGAACTTTGGTGTAAAATTGAAATGTAGACTATTTGTATTATCTAAGCATTGTCTGCACTGAGATAAGAACTTTTTTGTGTTGATGTATGGAGCCATGAAAAAACTTTCAAACTACTCATAATCATTTGGGAAGTTAACCTGAGCTGTTTCCATTAGGTTTCCAGTAAGTACTTTGGTGTAAAATTGAAATGTATACTATTTGTATTGTCTAAGCCTAGTATGCACTGAGAAATAACTTTTTTGTCTTGATGAACAGAGGCATGAAACAACTTTCAACCTACTCATACTCATGTGGGAAGCTGACCAAAAGAGTTTCCATTGCGTTTGCAGTAACTACTTTGGAGTAAAATTGAAATGTATACTATTTGTATTATCTAAGCATTGTATGCACTGAGATAACAACTTTTTTGTGTTGATGTGTGGAGCCATGAAAAAACTTTCAAACTACTCATAATCATTTGGGAAGTTAACCTAAGGTGTTTCCATTAGGTTTGCAGTAAGTACTTTGGTGTAAAATTGAAATGTATACTATTTATATTGTCTAAGCATAGTATGCACTGAGAAAGTAACTTTTTTGTCTTGACGAAGAGAGGCATGAAACAACTTTCAACCTCTTCATTCTCATGTGGGAAGTTAACCTAAAGTGTTTCCATTAGGTTTGCAGTAAGTACTTTGGTGTAAAATTGAAATGTATACTATTTGTATTATCTAACCATTGTATGCCCTGAGTTAACAACATTTTTGTGTTGATGTGTAGAGCCATGAAACAACTTTCAAACTATTCATAATCATGTGGGAAGTTAACTTAAAATGTTTCCCAATGGTGTGCACTCTGCACTTTGGTGGAAAATTGAGATGTATACTACCTTAATGTCTAACATAGTATGCACTGAGAAAGTAACTTGTTTCTCTTGATGAACAGAGGCATGAAACAACTTTAAACCTACTCATACTCATGTGGAAAGTTAACCTAAGTAGTTTCCAGTAGGTTTGTAGTAAGTACTTTGGTGTAAAATTGAAATGTATACTATTTGTATTATCTAAGCATTGTATGCACTGAGATAACAACTTTTTTGTGTTGATGTATGGAGCCATGAAAAAACTTCCAAACTACTCATAATCATTTGGGAAGTTAACCTAAGGTGTTTCCATTCGGTTTGCAGTAAGTACTTTGGTGTAAAATTGAAATGTATACTATTTGTATTGTCTAAGCATAGTATGCACTGAGAAAGTAACTTTTTTGTCTTGATGAACAGGGGCATGAAACAACTTTCAACCTACTCATACTCATGTGGGAAGTTAACCAAAAGTGTTTCCATTAGGTTTGCAGTAAGTTCTTTGGAGTAAAATTGAAATGTATACTATTTGTATTGTCTTAGTATTGTATGCACTGAGAAAACAACTTTTTTCTCTTGATGTGCAGAGCCATAATACAACTTTCAAACTATTCATAATCATGTGGGAAGTTAACCTAAGGTGTTTCCATTAGTTTTGCAGTATGTAGTTTGGTGTAAAATTGAAATGTATACTATTTGAATTATCTTACCATTGTATGCCCTGAGTTAACAACATTTTTGTGTTGATGTGTAGAGCCATGAAACAACTTTCAAACTATTCATAATCATGTGGGAAGTTAACTTAAAATGTTTCCCAATGGTTTGCACTCTGCACTTTGGTGGAAAATTGAGATGTATACTACCTTAATGTCTAACATAGTATGCACTGAGAAAGTAACTTTTTTCTCTTGATGAACAGAGGCATGAAACAACTTTAAACCTACTCATACTCATGTGGGAAGTTCACCTAAGCTGTTTCCATTAGGTTTGCAGTAAGTACTTTGGAGTAAAATTGAAATGTATACTATTTGTATTATCTAAGCATTGTATGCACTGAGATAACAACTTTTTTGTGTTGATGTGTGGAGCCATGAAAAAACTTTCAAACTACTCATAATCATTTGGGAAGTTAACCTAAGGTGTTTCCATTAGGTTTGCAGTAAGTACTTTGGTGTAAAATTGAAATGTATACTATTTATATTGTCTAAGCATAGTATGCACTGAGAAAGTAACTTTTTTGTCTTGACGAAGAGAGGCATGAAACAACTTTCAACCTCTTCATTCTCATGTGGGAAGTTAACCTAAAGTGTTTCCATTAGGTTTGCAGTAAGTACTTTGGTGTAAATTGAAATGTATACTATTTGTATTATCTAACCATTGTATGCCCTGAGTTAACAACATTTTTGTGTTGATGTGTAGAGCCATGAAACAACTTTCAAACTATTCATAATCATGTGGGAAGTTAACTTAAAATGTTTCCCAATGGTGTGCACTCTGCACTTTGGTGGAAAATTGAGATGTATACTACCTTAATGTCTAACATAGTATGCACTGAGAAAGTAACTTGTTTCTCTTGATGAACAGAGGCATGAAACAACTTTAAACCTACTCATACTCATGTGGAAAGTTAACCTAAGTAGTTTCCAGTAGGTTTGTAGTAAGTACTTTGGTGTAAAATTGAAATGTATACTATTTGTATTATCTAAGCATTGTATGCACTGAGATAACAACTTTTTTGTGTTGATGTATGGAGCCATGAAAAAACTTCCAAACTACTCATAATCATTTGGGAAGTTAACCTAAGGTGTTTCCATCGGTTTGCAGTAAGTACTTTGGTGTAAAATTGAAATGTATACTATTTGTATTGTCTAAGCATAGTATGCACTGAGAAAGTAACTTTTTTGTCTTGATGAACAGGGGCATGAAACAACTTTCAACCTACTCATACTCATGTGGGAAGTTAACCAAAGTGTTTCCATTAGGTTTGCAGTAAGTTCTTTGGAGTAAATTGAAATGTATACTATTTGTATTGTCTTAGTATTGTATGCACTGAGAAAACAACTTTTTTCTCTTGATGTGCAGAGCCATAATACAACTTTCAAACTATTCATAATCATGTGGAAGTTAACCTAAGGTGTTTCCATTAGTTTTGCAGTATGTAGTTTGGTGTAAAATTGAAATGTATACTATTTGAATTATCTTACCATTGTATGCCCTGAGTTAACAACATTTTTGTGTTGATGTGTAGAGCCATGAAACAACTTTCAAACTATTCATAATCATGTGGGAAGTAACTTAAAATGTTTCCCAATGGTTTGCACTCTGCACTTTGGTGGAAAATTGAGATGTATACTACCTTAATGTCTAACATAGTATGCACTGAGAAAGTAACTTTTTTCTCTTGATGAACAGAGGCATGAAACAACTTTAAACCTACTCATACTCATGTGGGAAGTTCACCTAAGCTGTTTCCATTAGGTTTGCAGTAAGTACTTTGGAGTAAAATTGAAATGTATACTATTTGTATTATCTAAGCATTGTATGCACTGAGATAACAACTTTTTTGTGTTGATGTGTGGAGCCATGAAAAAACTTTCAACTACTCATAATCATTTGGGAAGTTAACCTAAGGTGTTTCCATTAGGTTTGCAGTAAGTACTTTGTGTAAAATTGAAATGTATACTATTTATATTGTCTAAGCATAGTATGCACTGAGAAGTAACTTTTTTGTCTTGATGAAGAGAGGCATGAAACAACTTTCAACCTCTTCATTCTCATGTGGGAAGTTAACCTAAAGTGTTTCCATTAGGTTTGCAGTAAGTACTTTGGTGTAAAATTGAAATGTATACTATTTGTATTATCTAACCATTGTATGCCCTGAGTTAACAACATTTTTGTGTTGATGTGTAGAGCCATGAAACAACTTTCAAACTATTCATAATCATGTGGGAAGTTAACTTAAAATGTTTCCCAATGGTGTGCACTCTGCCACTTTGGTGGAAAATTGAGATGTATACTACCTTAATGTCTAACATAGTATGCACTGAGAAAGTAACTTGTTTCTCTTGATGAACAGAGGCATGAAACAACTTTAAACCTACTCATACTCATGTGGAAAGTTAACCTAAGTAGTTTCCAGTAGGTTTGTAGTAAGTACTTTGGTGTAAAATTGAAATGTATACTATTTGTATTATCTAAGCATTGTATGCACTGAGATAACAACTTTTTTGTGTTGATGTATGGAGCCATGAAAAAACTTCCAAACTACTCATAATCATTTGGAAGTTAACCTAAGGTGTTTCATTAGGTTTGCAGTAAGTACTTTGGTGTAAAATTGAAATGTATACTATTTGTATTGTCTAAGCATAGTATGCACTGAGAAAGTAACTTTTTTGTCTTGATGAACAGAGGCATGAAACAACTTTCAACCTACTCATACTCATGTGGGAAGTTAACCAAAGTGTTTCCATTAGGTTTGCAGTAAGTTCTTTGGAGTAAAATTGAAATGTATACTATTTGTATTGTCTTAGTATTGTATGCACTGAGAAAACTACTTTTTTCTCTTGATGTGCAGAGCCATAATACAACTTTCAAACTATTCATAATCATGTGGAAGTTAACCTAAGGTGTTTCCATTAGTTTTGCAGTATGTAGTTTGGTGTAAAATTGAAATGTATACTATTTGAATTATCTTACCATTGTATGCCCTGAGTTAACAACATTTTTGTGTTGATGTGTAGAGCCATGAAACAACTTTCAAACTATTCATAATCATGTGGGAAGTTAACTTAAAATGTTTCCCAATGGTTTGCACTCTGCACTTTGGTGGAAAATTGAGATGTATACTACCTTAATGTCTAACATAGTATGCACTGAGAAAGTAACTTTTTTCTCTTGATGAACAGAGGCATGAAACAACTTTAACACCTACTCATACTCATGTGGAAGTTCACCTAAGCTGTATCCATTAAGGTTTGCAGTAAGTACTTTGGTGTAAAATTGAAATGTATACTATTTGTATTGTCTAAGCCTAGTATGCACTGAGAAATAACTTTTTTGTCTTGATGAACAGAGGCATGAAACAACTTTCAACCTACTCATACTCATGTGGGAAGCTGACCAAAAGAGTTTCCATTGCGTTTGCAGTAAGTACTTTGGAGTAAAATTGAAATGTATACTATTTGTATTATCTAAGCATTGTATGCACTGAGATAACAACTTTTTTGTGTTGATGTGTGGAGCCATGAAAAAACTTTCAAACTACTCATAATCATTTGGGAAGTTAACCTAAGGTGTTTCCATTAGTTTTGCAGTATGTAGTTTGTTGTAAAATTAAAATGTATACTATTTGTATTATCTAACCATTGTATGCCCTGAGTTAGCAACATTTTTGTGTTGATGTGTGGAGCCATGAAAAAGCTTTCAAACTACTCATAATCATGTGGGAAGTTAACTTAAAATGTTTCCCAATGGTTTGCACTCTGCACTTTGGTGGAAATTGAGATGTATACTACCTTAATGTCAGAAAATAGTATGCACTGGGAAAGTAACTTTTTTGTCTTGATGAACAGAGGTATGAAACAACATTCAACCTACTCATACTCATGTGGGAATTTAACCTAAGGTGTTTCCATTAGGTTTTCAGGAAGAACTTTGGTGTAAATTGAAATGTAGACTATTTGTATTATCTAAGCATTGTCTGCACTGAGATAAGAACTTTTTTGTGTTGATGTATGGAGCCATGAAAAAACTTTCAAACTACTCATAATCATTTGGTAAGTTAACCTGAGCTGTTTCCATTAGGTTTCCAGTAAGTACTTTGGTGTAAAATTGAAATGTATACTATTTGTATTGTCTAAGCCTAGTATGCACTGAGAAATAACTTTTTTGTCTTGATGAACAGAGGCATGAAACAACTTTCAACCTACTCATACTCATGTGGGAAGCTGACCAAAGAGTTTCCATTGCGTTTGCAGTAACTACTTTGGAGTAAAATTGAAATGTATACTATTTGTATTATCTAAGCATTGTATGCACTGAGATAACAACTTTTTTGTGTTGATGTGTGGAGCCATGAAAAAACTTTCAAACTACTCATAATCATTTGGGAAGTTAACCTAGAGTGTTTCCATTAGTTTTGCAGTATGTAGTTTGTTGTAAAATTGAAATGTATACTATTTGTATTATCTAACCATTGTATGCCCTGAGTTAGCAACATTTTTGTGTTGATGTGTGGAGCCATGAAAAAGCTTTCAAACTACTCATAATCATGTGGGAAGTTAACTTAAATGTTTCCCAATGGTTTGCACTCTGCACTTTGGTGGAAAATTGAGATGTATACTACCTTAATGTCAGAAAATAGTATGCACTGAGAAAGTAACTTTTTTGTCTTGATGAACAGAGGTATGAAACAACATTCAACCTACTCATTACTCATGTGGGAAGTTAACCTAAGGTGTTTCCATTAGGTTTTCAGGAAGAACTTTGGTGTAAAATTGAAATGTAGACTATTTGTATTATCTAAGCATTGTCTGCACTGAGATAAGAACTTTTTTGTGTTGATGTATGGAGCCATGAAAAACTTTCAAAACTACTCATAATCATTTGGGAAGTTAACCTGAGCTGTTTCCATTAGGTTTCCAGTAAGTACTTTGGTGTAAAATTGAAATGTATACTATTTGTATTGTCTAAGCCTAGTATGCACTGAGAAATAACTTTTTTGTCTTGATGAACAGAGGCATGAAACAAGTTTCAACCTACTCATACTCATGTGGGAAGCTGACCAAAAGAGTTTCCATTGCATTTGCAGTAAGTACTTTGGAGTAAAATTGAAATGTATACTATTTGTATTATCTAAGCATTGTATGCACTGAGATAACAACTATTTTGTGTTGATGTGTGGAGCCATGAAAAAACTTTCAAACTACTCATAATCATTTGGGAGTTAACCTAGGTGTTTCCATTAGGTTTGCAGTAAGTACTTTGGTGTAAAATTGAAATGTATACTATTTATATTGTCTAAGCATAGTATGCACTGAGAAAGTAACTTTTTTGTCTTGACGAAGAGAGGCATGAACAACTTTCAACCTATTCATTCTCATGTGGGAAGTTAACCTAAAGTGTTTCCATTAGGTTTGCAGTAAGTACTTTGGTGTAAAATTGAAATGTATACTATTTGTATTATCTAACCATTGTATGCCCTGAGTTAACAACATTTTTGTGTTGATGTGTAGAGCCATGAAACAACTTTCAAACTATTCATAATCATGTGGGAAGTTAACTTAAAATGTTTCCAATGGTGTGCACTCTGCACTTGGTGGAAAATTGAGATGTATACTACCTTAATGTCTAACATAGTATGCACTGAGAAAGTAACTTGTTTCTCTTGATGAACAGAGGCATGAAACAACTTTAAACCTACTCATACTCATGTGGAAAGTTAACCTAAGTAGTTTCCAGTAGGTTTGTAGTAAGTACTTTGGTGTAAAATTGAAATGTATACTATTTGTATTATCTAAGCATTGTATGCACTGAGATAACAACTTTTTTGTGTTGATGTATGGAGCCATGAAAAAACTTCCAAACTACTCATAATCATTTGGGAAGTTAACCTAAGGTGTTTCCATTAGGTTTGCAGTAAGTACTTTGGCGTAAAATTGAAATGTATACTATTTGTATTGTCTAAGCATAGTATGCACTGAGAAAGTAACTTTTTTGTCTTGATGAACAGAGGCATGAAACAACTTTCAACCTACTCATACTCATGTGGGAAGTTAACCAAAAGTGTTTCCATTAGGTTTGCAGTAAGTTCTTTGGAGTAAAATTGAAATGTATACTATTTGTATTGTCTTAGTATTGTATGCACTGAGAAAACAACTTTTTTCTCTTGATGTGCAGAGCCATAATACAACTTTCAAACTATTCATAATCATGTGGGAAGTTAACCTAAGGTGTTTCATTAGTTTTGCAGTATGTAGTTTGGTGTAAAATTGAAATGTATACTATTTGAATTATCTAACATTGTATGCCCTGAGTTAACAACATTTTTGTGTTGATGTGTAGAGCCATGAAACAACTTTCAAACTATTCATAATCATGTGGGAAGTTAACTTAAAATGTTTCCCAATGGTTTGCACTCTGCACTTTGGTGGAAAATTGAGATGTATACTACCTTAATGTCTAACATAGTATGCACTGAGAAAGTAACTTTTTTCTCTTGATGAACAGAGGCATGAAACAACTTTAAACCTACTCATACTCATGTGGGAAGTTCACCTAAGCTGTTTCCATTAGGTTTGCAGTAAGTACTTTGGAAATGTATACTATTTGTATTGTCTAAGCCTAGTATGCACTGAGAAATAACTTTTTTGTCTTGATGAACAGAGGCATGAAACAACTTTCAACCTACTCATACTCATGTGGGAAGCTGACCAAAAGAGTTTCCATTGCGTTTGCAGTAAGTACTTTGGAGTAAAATTGAAATGTATACTATTTGTATTATCTAAGCATTGTATGCACTGAGATAACAACTTTTTTGTGTTGATGTGTGGAGCCATGAAAAAACTTTCAAACTACTCATAATCATTTGGGAAGTTAACCTAAGGTGTTTCCATTAGTTTTGCAGTATGTAGTTTGTTGTAAAATTAAAATGTATACTATTTGTATTATCTAACCATTGTATGCCCTGAGTTAGCAACATTTTTGTGTTGATGTGTGGAGCCATGAAAAAGCTTTCAAACTACTCATAATCATGTGGGAAGTTAACTTAAAATGTTTCCCAATGGTTTGCACTCTGCACTTTGGTGGAAAATTGAGATGTATACTACCTTAATGTCAGAAAATAGTATGCACTGGGAAAGTAACTTTTTTGTCTTGATGAACAGAGGTATGAAACAACATTCAACCTACTCATACTCATGTGGGAATTTAACCTAAGGTGTTTCCATTAGGTTTTCAGGAAGAACTTTGGTGTAAAATTGAAATGTAGACTATTTGTATTATCTAAGCATTGTCTGCACTGAGATAAGAACTTTTTTGTGTTGATGTATGGAGCCATGAAAAAACTTTCAAACTACTCATAATCATTTGGTAAGTTAACCTGAGCTGTTTCCATTAGGTTTCCAGTAAGTACTTTGGTGTAAAATTGAAATGTATACTATTTGTATTGTCTAAGCCTAGTATGCACTGAGAAATAACTTTTTTGTCTTGATGAACAGAGGCATGAAACAACTTTCAACCTACTCATACTCATGTGGGAAGCTGACCAAAAGAGTTTCCATTGCGTTTGCAGTAACTACTTTGGAGTAAAATTGAAATGTATACTATTTGTATTATCTAAGCATTGTATGCACTGAGATAACAACTTTTTTGTGTTGATGTGTGGAGCCATGAAAAAACTTTCAAACTACTCATAATCATTTGGGAAGTTAACCTAAGGTGTTTCCATTAGTTTTGCAGTATGTAGTTTGTTGTAAAATTGAAATGTATACTATTTGTATTATCTAACCATTGTATGCCCTGAGTTAGCAACATTTTTGTGTTGATGTGTGGAGCCATGAAAAAGCTTTCAAACTACTCATAATCATGTGGGAAGTTAACTTAAAATGTTTCCCAATGGTTTGCACTCTGCACTTTGGTGGAAAATTGAGATGTATACTACCTTAATGTCAGAAAATAGTATGCACTGAGAAAGTAACTTTTTTGTCTTGATGAACAGAGGTATGAAACAACATTCAACCTACTCATACTCATGTGGGAAGTTAACCTAAGGTGTTTCCATTAGGTTTTCAGGAAGAACTTTGGTGTAAAATTGAAATGTAGACTATTTGTATTATCTAAGCATTGTCTGCACTGAGATAAGAACTTTTTTGTGTTGATGTATGGAGCCATGAAAAAACTTTCAAACTACTCATAATCATTTGGGAAGTTAACCTGAGCTGTTTGCATTAGGTTTCCAGTAAGTACTTTGGTGTAAAATTGAAATGTATACTATTTGTATTGTCTAAGCCTAGTATGCACTGAGAAATAACTTTTTTGTCTTGATGAACAGAGGCATGAAACAACTTTCAACCTACTCATACTCATGTGGGAAGCTGACCAAAAGAGTTTCCATTGCATTTGCAGTAAGTACTTTGGAGTAAAATTGAAATGTATACTATTTGTATTATCTAAGCATTGTATGCACTGAGATAACAACTATTTTGTGTTGATGTGTGGAGCCATGAAAAAACTTTCAAACTACTCATAATCATTTGGGAAGTTAACCTAAGGTGTTTCCATTAGGTTTGCAGTAAGTACTTTGGTGTAAAATTGAAATGTATACTATTTATATTGTCTAAGCATAGTATGCACTGAGAAAGTAACTTTTTTGTCTTGACGAAGAGAGGCATGAAACAACTTTCAACCTATTCATTCTCATGTGGGAAGTTAACCTAAAGTGTTTCCATTAGGTTTGCAGTAAGTACTTTGGTGTAAAATTGAAATGTATACTATTTGTATTATCTAACCATTGTATGCCCTGAGTTAACAACATTTTTGTGTTGATGTGTAGAGCCATGAAACAACTTTCAAACTATTCATAATCATGTGGGAAGTTAACTTAAAATGTTTCCCAATGGTGTGCACTCTGCACTTTGGTGGAAAATTGAGATGTATACTACCTTAATGTCTAACATAGTATGCACTGAGAAAGTAACTTGTTTCTCTTGATGAACAGAGGCATGAAACAACTTTAAACCTACTCATACTCATGTGGAAAGTTAACCTAAGTAGTTTCCAGTAGGTTTGTAGTAAGTACTTTGGTGTAAAATTGAAATGTATACTATTTGTATTATCTAAGCATTGTATGCACTGAGATAACAACTTTTTTGTGTTGATGTATGGAGCCATGAAAAAACTTCCAAACTACTCATAATCATTTGGGAAGTTAACCTAAGGTGTTTCCATTAGGTTTGCAGTAAGTACTTTGGTGTAAAATTGAAATGTATACTATTTGTATTGTCTAAGCATAGTATGCACTGAGAAAGTAACTTTTTTGTCTTGATGAACAGAGGCATGAAACAACTTTCAACCTACTCATACTCATGTGGGAAGTTAACCAAAAGTGTTTCCATTAGGTTTGCAGTAAGTTCTTTGGAGTAAAATTGAAATGTATACTATTTGTATTGTCTTAGTATTGTATGCACTGAGAAAACAACTTTTTTCTCTTGATGTGCAGAGCCATAATACAACTTTCAAACTATTCATAATCATGTGGGAAGTTAACCTAAGGTGTTTCCATTAGTTTTGCAGTATGTAGTTTGGTGTAAAATTGAAATGTATACTATTTGAATTATCTAACCATTGTATGCCCTGAGTTAACAACATTTTTGTGTTGATGTGTAGAGCCATGAAACAACTTTCAAACTATTCATAATCATGTGGGAAGTTAACTTAAAATGTTTCCCAATGGTGTGCACTCTGCACTTTGGTGGAAAATTGAGATGTATACTACCTTAATGTCTAACATAGTATGCACTGAGAAAGTAACTTTTTTCTCTTGATGAACAGAGGCATGAAACAACTTTAAACCTACTCATACTCATGTGGGAAGTTAACCAAAAGTGTTTCCATTTGGTTTGCAGTAAGTACTTTGGAGTAAAATTGAAATGTATACTATTTGTATTGTCTTAGTATAGTATGCTCTGAGATAACAACTATTTTGTTTTCATGTGTAGATCCATAATACAACTTTCAAACAACTCAGAAACATGTGGGAAGGTAACCAAAGGTGTTTCCATTAGGTTTGCAGTAAGTACTTTGGTGTAAAATTGAAATGTATACTATTTGTATTGTCTAAGCATTTTATGCACAGAGAGATCAACTTTTTTGTCTTTATGTGCACAGGTTTGAAGCAACTTTCAGACATCTCAGAATCATGTGGGAAGTTAACCTAAGGTGTTTCCATTAGGTTTGCAGTAAGTACTTTGGTGTAAAATTGAAATGTATACTATTTATATTATCTAATCATTGTATGCCCTGAGTTAACAACATTTTTGTGTTGATGTGTAGAGCCATGAAAGAACTTTGAAACTATTCATAATCATGTGGGAAGTTAACTTAAGCTGTTTCCATTAGGTTTGCAGTGAGTACTTTGGTGTAAAATTGAAATGTATACTATTTGTATTGCCTAAGCCTAGTATGCACTCAGAAAGTAACTTTTTTGTCTTGATGAACAGAGGCATGAAACAACATTCAACCTACTCATAGTCATGTGGGAAGCTAACCAAAGGTGTTTGCATTAGGTTTGCAGTAAGTACTTTGGTGTAAAAGTGAAATGTATGCTATTTGTATTGTAAAAGCATTGTATGCACTGAGAGATCAACTTTTTTGTTTTCATGTGTAGAGCCATAATACAACTTTCAAACAACTCAGAAACGTGTGGGAAGTTAACCTAAGGTGTTTCCATTAGGTTTGCAGTAAGTACTTTGGTGTAAAATTGAAATGTATACTATTTGTATTATCTAAGCATTGTATGCACTGAGATAACAACTTTTTTGTGTTGATGTATGGAGCCATGAAAAAACTTTCAAACTACTCATAATCATTTGGGAAGTTAACCTAAGGTGTTTCCATTAGGTTTGCAGTAAGTACTTTAGTGTAAAATTGAAATGTATACTATTTGTATTCTCTAAGCATAGTATGCACTGAGAAAGTAACTTTTTTGTCTTGATGAACAGAGGCATGAAACAACTTTCAACCTACTCATACTCATGTGGGAAGTTAACCAAAGGTGGTACCATTCGGTTTGCAGTAAGTACTTTGGTGTAAAATTGAAATGTATACTATTTGTATTGTAAAAGCATTGTATGCACTCAGAGATCAACTTTTTTGTCATTAAGTGCACAGGTATGAAACAATTTCAGACATCTCAGAATCATGTGGGAAGTTAACCTAAGGTGTTTCCATTAGGTTTGCATTAAGTACTTTGGTGTAAAATTGAAATGTATACTATTTGTATTACCTAACCATTGTATGCCCTGAGTTATCAACATTTTTGTGTTGATGTTTAGAGCCATGAAACAACTTTCAAACTATTCATAATCATGTGGGAAGTTAACTTAAAATGTTTCCCAATGGTTTGCACTCTGCACTTTGGTGGAAAATTGAGATGTATACTACCTTAATGTCAGAAAATAGTATGCACTGAGAAAGTAACTTTTTTGCCTTGATGAACAAAGGTATGAAACAACATTCAACCTACTCATACTCATGTGGGAAGTTAACCTAAGGTGTTTCCATTAGGTTTTCAGGAAGAACTTTGGTGTAAAATTGATATGTAGACTATTTGTATTATCTAAGCATTGTCTGCACTGGGATAAGAACTTTTTTGTGTTGATGTATGGAGCCATGAAAAAACTTTCAAACTACTCATAATCATTTGGGAAGTTAACCTGAGCTGTTTCCATTAGGTTTCCAGTAAGTACTTTGGTGTAAAATTGAAATGTATACTATTTGTATTGTCTAAGCCTAGTATGCACTGAGAAATAACTTTTTTGTCTTGATGAACAGAGGCATGAAACAACTTTCAACCTACTCATACTCATGTGGGAAGCTGACCAAAAGAGTTCCCATTGCGTTTGCAGTAAGTACTTTGGTGTAAAATTGAAATGTATACTATTTGTATTATCTAACCATTGTATGCCCTGAGATAACAACATTTTTGTGTTGATGTGTGGAGCCATGAAAAAACTTTCAAACTACTCATGATTATTTGGGAAGTTAACCTAGGGTATTTCCATTAGGTTTGCAGTCAGTACTTTGGTGTAAAATTGAAATGTATACTATTTGTATTATCTAAGCATTGTATGCACTGAGATAACAACTTTTTTGTGTTGATGTGTGGAGCCATGAAAAAACTTTCAAACTACTCATATTCATTTGGGAAGTTAACCTTAGGTGTTTCCATTAGGTTTGCAGTAAGTACTTTGGTGTAAAATTGAAATGTATACTATTTGTATTATCTAAGCTTTGTATGCACTGAGATAACAACTTTTTTGTGTTGATGTGTGGAGCCATGAAAAAACTTTCAAACTACTCATACTCATTTGGGAAGTTAACCTAAGGTGTTTCCATTAGGTTTGCAGTAAGTACTTTGGTGTAAAATTGAAATGTATACTATTTGTATTATCTAAGCATTGTATGCACTGAGATAACAACTTTTTTGTGTTGATCTATGGAGCCATGAAAAAACTTCCAAACTACTCATAATCATTTGGGAAGTTAACCTAAGGTGTTTCCATTAGGTTTGCAGTAAGTTCTTTGGAGTAAAATTGAAATGTATACTATTTGTATTGTCTTAGTATTGTATGCACTGAGAAAACAACTTTTTTCTCTTGATGTGCAGAGCCATAATACAACTTTCAAACTATTCATAATCATGTGGGAAGTTAATTTAAAATGTTTCCCAATGGTTTGCGTTCTGCACTTTGGTGGAAAATTGAGATGTATACTACCTTAATGTCAGAACATAGTATGCACTGAGAAAGTAACTTTTTTGTCTTGATGAACAGAGACATGAAACAACTTTCAACCTACTCATACTCATGTGGGAAGTTAACCAAAAGTGTTTCCATTTGGTTTGCAGTAAGTACTTTGGAGTAAAATTGAAATGTATACTATTTGTATTGTCTTAGTATAGTATGCTCTGAGATAACAACTATTTTGTTTTCATGTGTAGATCCATAATACAACTTTCAAACAACTCAGAAACATGTGGGAAGGTAACCAAAGGTGTTTCCATTAGGTTTGCAGTAAGTACTTTGGTGTAAAATTGAAATGTATACTATTTGTATTGTCTAAGCATTGTATGCACAGAGAGATCAACTTTTTTGTCTTTATGTGCACAGGTTTGAAGCAACTTTCAGACATCTCAGAATCATGTGGGAAGTTAACCTAAGGTGTTTCCATTAGGATTGCAGTAAGTACTTTGGTGTAAAATTGAAATGTATACTATTTATATTAACTAATCATTGTATGCCCTGAGATAACAACATTTTTGTGTTGATGTGTAGAGCCATGAAAGAACTTTCAAACTATTCATAATCATGTGGGAAGTTAACTTAAGCTGTTTCCATTAGGTTTGCAGTGAGTACTTTGGTGTAAAATTGAAATGTATACTATTTGTATTGCCTAAGCCTAGTATGCACTGAGAAAGTAACTTTTTTGTCTTGATGAACAGAGGCATGAAACAACTTTCAACCTACTCATACTCATGTGGGAAGTTAACCAAAGGTGTTTCCATTAGGTTTGCAGTAAGTACTTTGGTGTAAAATTGAAATGTATACTATTTGTATTATCTAAGCATTGTATGCACTGAGATAACAACTTTTTTGTGTTGATGTGTGGAGCCATGAAAAAACTTTCAAACTACTCATGATCATTTGGGAAGTTAACCTAGGGTGTTTCCATTAGGTTTGCAGTCAGTACTTTGGTGTAAAATTGAAATGTATACTATTTGCATTATCTAAGCATTGTATGCTCTGAGATAACAACTTTTTTGTGTTGATGTGTGGAGCCATGAAAAAACTTTCAAACTACTCATGATCATTTGGGACGTTAACCTAAGGTGTTTCCATTAGGTTTGCAGACAGAACTTTGGTGTAAAATTGAAATGTATACTATTTGTATTAGCTACGCATTGTATGCACTGAGATAACAACTTTTTTGTGTTGATGTGTGGAGCCATGAAAAAACTTTCAAACTACTCATATTCATTTGGGAAGTTAACCTAAGGTGTTTCCATTAGGTTTGCAGTAAGTACTTTGGTGTAAAATTGAAATGTATACTATTTGTATTGTCTAAGCATAGTATGCACTGAGAAAGTAACTTTTTTCTCTTGATGAACAGAGGCATGAAACAACTTTCAACCTACTCATACTCATGTGGGAAGCTAACCAAAAGTGTTTCCATTAGGGTTGCAGTCAGTACTTTGGAGTAAAATTGAAATGTATACTATTTGTATTATCTAAGCGTTGTATGCACTGAGATAACAACTTTTTTGTGTTGATGTGTGGAGCCATGAAAAAACTTTCAAACTACTCATGATCATTTGGGACGTTAACCTAGGGTGTTTCCATTAGGTTTGCAGACAGTACTTTGGTGTAAAATTGACATGTATACTATTTGTATTATCTAAGCATTGTATGCACTGAGATAACAACTTTTTTGTGTTGATGTGTGGAACCATGAAAAAACTTTCAAACTACTCATGATCATTTGGGACGTTAACCTAGGGTGTTTCCATTAGGTTTGCAGACAGTACTTTGGTGTAAAATTGAAATGTATACTATTTGTATTATCTAAGCATTGTATGCACTGAGATAACAACTTTTTTGTGTTGATGTGTGGAGCCATGAAAAAACTTTCAAACTACTCATATTCATTTGGGAAGTTAACCTAAGGTGTTTCCATTAGGTTTGCAGTAAGTACTGTGGTGTAAAATTGAAATGTATACTATTTGTATTGTCTAAGCATAGTATGCACTGAGAAAGTAACTTTTTTGTCTTGATGAACAGAGGCATGAAACAACTTTCAACCTACTCATACTCATGTGGGAAGCTAACCAAAAGTGTTTCCATTAGGGTTGCAGTCAGTACTTTGGAGTAAAATTGAAATGTATACTATTTGTATTATCTAAGCATTCTATGCACTGAGATAACAACTTTTTTCTGTTGATGTGTGGAGCCATGAAAAATCTTTCAAACTACTCATGATTATTTGGGAAGTTAACCTAGGGTGTTTCCATTAGGTTTGCAGTCAGCACTTTGGTGTAAAATTGAAATGTATACTATTTGTATTGTCTAAGCATAGTATGCACTGAGAAAGTAAATTTTTTGTCTTGACGAAGAGAGGCATGAAACAACTTTCAACCTATTCATTCTCATGTGGGAAGTTAACCTAAAGTGTTTCCATTAGGTTTGCAGTAAGTACTTTGGTGTAAAATTGAAATGTATACTATTTGTATTATCTAACCATTGTATGCCCTGAGATAACAACATTTTTGTGTTGATGTGTGGAGCCATGAAAAAACTTTCAAACTACTCAAGATTATTTGGGAAGTTAACCTAGGGTATTTCCATTAGGTTTGCAGTCAGTACTTTGGTGTAAAATTGAAATGTATACTATTTGTATTATCTAAGCATTGTATGCACTGAGATAACAACTTTTTTGTGTTGATCTGTGGAGCCATGAAAAAACTTTCAAACTACTCATATTCATTTGGGAAGTTAACCTTAGGTGTTTCCATTAGGTTTGCAGTAAGTACTTTGGTGTAAAATTGAAATGTATACTATTTGTATTATCTAAGCATAGTATGCACTGAGAAAGTAACTTTTTTGTCTTGATGAACAGAGGCATGAAACAACTTTCAACCTACTCATACTCATGTGGGAAGTTAACCAAAGGTGTTTCCATTAGGTTTGCAGTAAGTACTTTGGTGTAAAATTGAAATGTATACTATTTGTATTATCTAAGCATTGTATGCACTGAGATAACAACTTTTTTGTGTTGATGTGTGGAGCCATGAAAAAACTTTCAAACTACTCATGATCATTTGGGAAGTTAACCTAGGGTGTTTCCATTAGGTTTGCAGTCAGTACTTTGGTGTAAAATTGAAATGTATACTATTTGCATTATCTAAGCATTGTATGCACTGAGATAACAACTTTTTTGTGTTGATGTGTGGAGCCATGAAAAAACTTTCAAACTACTCATGATCATTTGGGACGTTAACCTAAGGTGTTTCCATTAGGTTTGCAGACAGTACTTTGGTGTAAAATTGAAATGTATACTATTTGTATTAGCTACGCATTGTATGCACTGAGATAACAACTTTTTTGTGTTGATGTGTGGAGCCATGAAAAAACTTTCAAAATACTCATATTCATTTGGGAAGTTAACCTAAGGTGTTTCCATTAGGTTTGCAGTAAGTACTTTGGTGTAAAATTGAAATGTATACTATTTGTATTGTCTAAGCATAGTATGCACTGAGAAAGTAACTTTTTTGTCTTGATGAACAGAGGCATGAAACAACTTTCAACCTACTCATACTCATGTGGGAAGCTAACCAAAAGTGTTTCCATGAGGTTTGCAGTCAGTACTTTGGAGTAAAATTGAAATGTATACTATTTGTATTATCTAAGCATTGTATGCACTGAGATAACAACTTTTTTGTGTTGATGTGTGGAGCCATGAAAAAACTTTCAAACTACTCATGATCATTTGGGACGTTAACCTAGGGTGTTTCCATTAGGTTTGCAGACAGTACTTTGGTGTAAAATTGAAATGTATACTATTTGTATTATCTAAGCATTGTATGCACTGAGATAACAACTTTTTTGTGTTGATGTGTGGAGACATGAAAAAACTTTCAAACTACTCATGATCATTTGGGACGTTAACCTAGGGTGTTTCCATTAGGTTTGCAGACAGTACTTTGGTGTAAAATTGAAATGTATACTATTTGTATTATCTAAGCATTGTATGCACTGAGATAACAACTTTTTTGTGTTGATGTGTGGAGCCATGAAAAAACTTTCAAACTACTCATATTCATTTGGGAAGTTAACCTAAGGTGTTTCCATTAGGTTTGCAGTAAGTACTGTGGTGTAAAATTGAAATGTATACTATTTGTATTGTCTAAGCATAGTATGCACTGAGAAAGTAACTTTTTTGTCTTGATGAACAGAGGCATGAAACAACTTTCAACCTACTCACACTCATGTGGGAAGCTAACCAAAAGTGTTTCCATTAGGGTTGCAGTCAGTACTTTGGAGTAAAATTGAAATGTATACTATTTGTATTATCTAAGCATTGTATGCACTGAGATAACAACTTTTTTGTGTTGATGTGTGGAGCCATGAAAAAACTTTCAAACTACTCATCATTATTTGGGAAGTTAACCTAGGGTGTTTCCATTAGGTTTGCAGTCAGCACTTTGGTGTAAAATTGAAATGTAAACTATTTGTATTATCTAAGCATTGCATGCACTGAGATAACAACTTTTTTGTGTTGATGTGTGGAGCCATGAAAAAACTTTCAAACTACTCATGATTATTTGGGAAGTTATCCTAGGGTGTTTCCATTAGGTTTGCAGTCAGCACTTTGGTGTAAAATTGAAATGTATACTATTTGTATTATCTAAGCATTGTATGCACTGAGATAACAACTTTTTTGTGTTGATGTGTGGAGCCATGAAAAAACTTTCAAACTACTCATAATCATTTGGAAAGTTAACCTAAGGTGTTTCCATTAGGTTTCCAGTAAGTACTTTGGTGTAAAATTGAAATGTATACTATTTGTATTGTCTAAGCATAGTATGCACTGAGAAAGTAACTTTTTTGTCTTGACGAAGAGAGGCATGAAACAACTTTCAACCTATTCATTCTCCTGTGGGAAGTTAACCTAAAGTGTTTCCATTAGGTTTGCAGTAAGTACTTTGGTGTAAAATTGAAATGTATACTATTTGTATTATCTAAGCATTGTATGCCCTGAGATAACAACTTTTTTGTGTTGATGTGTGGAGCCATGAAAAAACTTTCAAACTACTCATAATCATTTGGGAAGTTAACCTAAGGTGTTTCCATTAGGTTTGCAGTAAGTACTTTCGTGTAAAATTGAAATTTATACTATTTGTATTCTCTAAGCATAGTATGCACTGAGAAAGTAACTTTTTTGTCTTGATGAACAGAGGCATGAAACAACTTTCAACCTACTCATACTCATGTGGGAAGTTAACCAAAGGTGGTACCATTCGGTTTGCAGTAAGTACTTTGGTGTAAAATTGAAATGTATACTATTTGTATTGTAAAAGCATTGTATGCACTCAGAGATCAACTTTTTTGTCATTAAGTGCACAGGTATGAAACAATTTCAGACATCTCAGAATCATGTGGGAAGTTAACCTAAGGTGTTTCCATTAGGTTTGCATTAAGTACTTTGGTGTAAAATTGAAATGTATACTATTTGTATTACCTAACCATTGTATGCCCTGAGTTATCAACATTTTTGTGTTGATGTTTAGAGCCATGAAACAACTTTCAAACTATTCATAATCATGTGGGAAGTTAACTTAAAATGTTTCCCAATGGTTTGCACTCTGCACTTTGGTGGAAAATTGAGATGTATACTACCTTAATGTCTAACATAGTATGCACTGAGAAAGTAACTTTTTTGTCTTCATGAACAGAGGCATGAAACAACTTTCAACCTACTCATACTCATGTGGGAAGTTAACCAAAGGTTTTTCCATTAGGTTTGCAGTAAGTACTTTGGTGTAAAATTGAAATGTATGCTATTTGTATTGTAAATGCATTGTATGCACTGAGAGATCAACTTTTTTGTCTTTATGTGCACAGGTGTGAAACAACTTTCAGACATCTCAGAATCATGTGGGAAGTTAACCTAAGGTGTTTCCATTAGGTTTGCAGTAAGTACTTGGTGTAAAATTGAAATGTATACTATTTGTATTATCTAACCATTGTATGCACTGAGATAACAACTTTTTTGTGTTGATGTGTGGAGCCATGAAAAAACTTTCAAACTACTCATAATCATTTGGGAAGTTAACCTAAGGTGTTTCCATTAGTTTTGCAGTATGTAGTTTGGTGTAAAATTGAAATGTATACTATTTGTATTATCTAACCATTGTATGCCCTGAGTTAGCAACATTTTTGTGTTGATGTGTGGAGCCATGAAAAAGCTTTCAAACTACTCATAATCATGTGGGAAGTTAACTTAAAATGTTTCCCAATGGTTTGCACTCTGCACTTTGGTGGAAAATTGAGATGTATACTACCTTAATGTCAGAAAATAGTATGCACTGAGAAAGTAACTTTTTTGTCTTGATGAACAGAGGTATGAAACAACATTCAACCTACTCATACTCATGTGGGAAGTTAACCTAAGGTGTTTCCATTAGGTTTTCAGGAAGAACTTTGGTGTAAAATTGATATGTAGACTATTTGTATTATCTAAGCATTGTCTGCACTGGGATAAGAACTTTTTTGTGTTGATGTATGGAGTCATGAAAAAACTTTCAAACTACTCATAATCATTTGGGAAGTTAACCTGAGCTGTTTCCATTAGGTTTCCAGTAAGTACTTTGGTGTAAAATTGAAATGTATACTACTTGTATTGTCTAAGCCTAGTATGCACTGAGAAATATCTTTTTTGTCTTGATGAACAGAGGCATGAAACAACTTTCAACCTACTCATACTCATGTGGGAAGCTGACCAAAAGAGTTCCCATTGCGTTTGCAGTAAGTAATTTGGAGTAAAATTGAAATGTATACTATTTGAATTATCTGAGCATTGTATGCACTGAGATAACAACTTTTTTGTGTTGATGTGTGGAGCCATGAAAAAACTTTCAAACTACTCATAATCATTTGGGAAGTTAACCTAAGGTGTTTCCATTAGGTTTGCAGTAAGTAATTTCGTGTAAAATTGAAATTTATACTATTTGTATTCTCTAAGCATAGTATGCACTGAGAAAGTAACTTTTTTGTCTTGACGAAGAGAGGCATGAAACAACTTTCAACCTATTCATTCTCATGTGGGAAGTTAACCTAAAGTGTTTCCATTAGGTTTGCAGTAAGTACTTTGGTGTAAAATTGAAATGTATACTATTTGTATTATCTAACCATTGTATGCCCTGAGATAACAACATTTTTGTGTTGATGTGTGGAGCCATGAAAAAACTTTCAAACTACTCATGATTATTTGGGAAGTTAACCTAGGGTATTTCCATTAGGTTTGCAGTCAGTACTTTGGTGTAAAATAGAAATGTATACTATTTGTATTATCTAAGCATTGTATGTACTGAGATAACAACTTTTTTGTGTTGATGTGTGGAGCCATGAAAAAACTTTCAAACTACTCATGTTCATTTGGGAAGTTAACCTTAGGTGTTTCCATTAGGTTTGCATTAAGTACTTTGGTGTAAAATTGAAATGTATACTATTTGTATTATCTGAGCTTTGTATGCACTGAGATAACAACTTTTTTGTGTTGATGTGTGGAGCCATGAAAAAACTTTCAAACTACTCATACTCATTTGGGAAGTTAACCTAAGGTGTTTCCATTAGGTTTGCAGTAAGTACTTTGGTGTAAAATTGAAATGTATACTATTTGTATTATCTAACCATTGTATGCCCTGAGTTAACAACATTTTTGTGTTGATGTGTGGAGCCATGAAAAAGCTTTCAAAGTACTCATAATCATGTGGGAAGTTAACTTAAAATGTTTCCCAATGGTTTGCACTCTGCACTTTGGTGGAAAATTGAGATGTCTACTACCTTAATGTCAGAAAATAGTATGCACTGAGAAAGTAACTTTTTTGTCTTGATGAACAGAGGTATGAAACAACATTCAACCTACTCATACTCATGTGGGAAGTTAACCTAAGGTGTTTCCATTAGGTTTTCAGGAAGAACTTTGGTGTAAAATTGATATGTAGACTATTTGTATTATCTAAGCATTGTCTGCACTGGGATAAGAACTTTTTTGTGTTGATGTATGGAGCCATGAAAAAACTTTCAAACTACTCATAATCATTTGGGAAGTTAACCTGAGCTGTTTCCATTAGGTTTCCAGTAAGTACTTTGGTGTAAAATTGAAATGTATACTATTTGTATTGTCTAAGCCTAGTATGCACTGAGAAATAACTTTTTTGTCTTGATGAACAGAGGCATGAAACAACTTTCAACCTACTCATACTCATGTGGGAAGCTGACCAAAAGAGTTCCCACTGGGTTTGCAGTAAGTAATTTGGAGTAAAATTGAAATGTATACTATTTGTATTATCTAAGCATTGTATGCACTGAGATAACAACTTTTTTGTGTTGATGTGTGGAGCCATGAAAAAACTTTCAAACTACTCATAATCATTTGGGAAGTTAACCTAAGGTGTTTCCATTAGGTTTGCAGTAAGTAATTTCGTGTAAAATTGAAATTTATACTATTTGTATTCTCTAAGCATAGTATGCACTGAGAAAGTAACTTTTTTGTCTTGACGAAGAGAGGCATGAAACAACTTTCAACCTATTCATTCTCATGTGGGAAGTTAACCTAAAGTGTTTCCATTAGGTTTGCAGTAAGTACTTTGGTGTAAAATTGAAATGTATACTATTTGTATTATCTAACCATTGTATGCCCTGAGATAACAACATTTTTGTGTTGATGTGTGGAGCCATGAAAAAACTTTCAAACTACTCATGATTATTTGGGAAGTTAACCTAGGGTATTTCCATTAGGTTTGCAGTCAGTACTTTGGTGTAAAATTGAAATGTATACTATTTGTATTATCTAAGCATTGTATGTACTGAGATAACAACTTTTTTGTGTTGATGTGTGGAGCCATGAAAAAACTTTCAAACTACTCATATTCATTTGGGAAGTTAACCTTAGGTGTTTCCATTAGGTTTGCAGTAAGTACTTTGGTGTAAAATTGAAATGTATACTATTTGTATTATCTAAGCTTTGTATGCACTGAGATAACAACTTTTTTGTGTTGATGTGTGGAGCCATGAAAAAACTTTCAAACTACTCATACTCATTTGGGAAGTTAACCTAAGGTGTTTCCATTAGGTTTGCAGTAAGTACTTTGGTGTAAAATTGAAATGTATACTATTTGTATTATCTAAGCATTGTATGCACTGAGATAACAACTTTTTTGTGTTGATCTATGGAGCCATGAAAAAACTTCCAAACTACTCATAATCATTTGGGAAGTTAACCTAAGGTGTTTCCATTAGGTTTGCAGTAAGTACTTTGGTGTAAAATTGAAATGTATACTATTTGTATTGTCTAAGCATAGTATGCACTGAGAAAGTAACTTTTTTGTCTTGATGAACAGAGGCATGAAACAACTTTCAACCTACTCATACTCATGTGGGAAGTTAACCAAAAGTGTTTCCATTAGGTTTGCAGTAAGTTCTTTGGAGTAAAATTGAAATGTATACTATTTGTATTGTCTTAGTATTGTATGCACTGAGAAAACAACTTTTTTCTCTTGATGTGCAGAGCCATAATACAACTTTCAAACTATTCATAATCATGTGGGAAGTTAATTTAAAATGTTTCCCAATGGTTTGCACTCTGCACTTTGGTGGAAAATTGAGATGTATACTACCTTAATGTCAGAACATAGTATGCACTGAGAAAGTAACTTTTTTGTCTTGATGAACAGAGACATGAAACAACTTTCAACCTACTCATACTCATGTGGGAAGTTAACCAAAAGTGTTTCCATTTGGTTTGCAGTAAGTACTTTGGAGTAAAATTGAAATGTATACTATTTGTATTGTCTTAGTATAGTATGCTCTGAGATAACAACTATTTTGTTTTCATGTGTAGATCCATAATACAACTTTCAAACAACTCAGAAACATGTGGGAAGGTAACCAAAGGTGTTTCCATTAGGTTTGCAGTAAGTACTTTGGTGTAAAATTGAAATGTATACTATTTGTATTGTCTAAGCATTGTATGCACAGAGAGATCAACTTTTTTGTCTTTATGTGCACAGGTTTGAAGCAACTTTCAGACATCTCAGAATTATGTGGGAAGTTAACCTAAGGTGTTTCCATTAGGATTGCAGTAAGTACTTTGGTGTAAAATTGAAATGTATACTATTTATATTAACTAATCATTGTATGCCCTGAGATAACAACATTTTTGTGTTGATGTGTAGAGCCATGAAAGAACTTTCAAACTATTCATAATCATGTGGGAAGTTAACTTAAGGTGTTTCCATTAGGTTTGCAGTGAGTACTTTGGTGTAAAATTGAAATGTATACTATTTGTATTGCCTAAGCCTAGTATGCACTGAGAAAGTAACTTTTTTGTCTTGATGAACAGAGGCATGAAACAACTTTCAACCTACTCATACTCATGTGGGAAGTTAACCAAAGGTGTTTCCATTAGGTTTGCAGTAAGTACTTTGGTGTAAAATTGAAATGTATACAATTTGTATTATCTAAGCATTGTATGCACTGAGATAACAACTTTTTTGTGTTGATGTGTGGAGCCATGAAAAAACTTTCAAACTACTCATGATCATTTGGGAAGTTAACCTAGGGTGTTTCCATTAGGTTTGCAGTCAGTACTTTGGTGTAAAATTGAAATGTATACTATTTGCATTATCTAAGCATTGTATGCTCTGAGATAACAACTTTTTTGTGTTGATGTGTGGAGCCATGAAAAAACTTTCAAACTACTCATGATCATTTGGGACGTTAACCTAAGGTGTTTCCATTAGGTTTGCAGACAGTACTTTGGTGTAAAATTGAAATGTATACTATTTGTATTAGCTACGCATTGTATGCACTGAGATAACAACTTTTTTGTGTTGATGTGTGGAGCCATGAAAAAACTTTCAAACTACTCATATTCATTTGGGAAGTTAACCTAAGGTGTTTCCATTAGGTTTGCAGTAAGTACTTTGGTGTAAAATTGAAATGTATACTATTTGTATTGTCTAAGCATAGTATGCACTGAGAAAGTAACTTTTTTGTCTTGATGAACAGAGGCATGAAACAACTTTCAACCTACTCATACTCATGTGGGAAGCTAACCAAAAGTGTTTCCATTAGGTTTGCAGTCAGTACTTTGGAGTAAAATTGAAATGTATACTATTTGTATTATCTAAGCGTTGTATGCACTGAGATAACAACTTTTTTGTGTTGATGTGTGGAGCCATGAAAAAACTTTCAAACTACTCATGATCATTTGGGACGTTAACCTAGGGTGTTTCCATTAGGTTTGCAGACAGTACTTTGGTGTAAAATTGACACGTATACTATTTGTATTATCTAAGCATTGTATGCACTGAGATAACAACTTTTTTGTGTTGATGTGTGGAACCATGAAAAAACTTTCAAACTACTCATGATCATTTGGGACGTTAACCTAGGGTGTTTCCATTAGGTTTGCAGACAGTACTTTGGTGTAAAATTGAAATGTATACTATTTGTATTATCTAAGCATTGTATGCACTGAGATAACAACTTTTTTGTGTTGATGTGTGGAGCCATGAAAAAACTTTCAAACTACTTATATTCATTTGGGAAGTTAACCTAAGGTGTTTCCATTAGGTTTGCAGTAAGTACTGTGGTGTAAAATTGAAACGTATACTATTTGTATTGTCTAAGCATAGTATGCACTGAGAAAGTAACTTTTTTGTCTTGATGAACAGAGGCATGAAACAACTTTCAACCTACTCATACTCATGTGGGAAGCTAACCAAAAGTGTTTCCATTAGGGTTGCAGTCAGTACTTTGGAGTAAAATTGAAATGTATACTATTTGTATTATCTAAGCATTCTATGCACTGAGATAACAACTTTTTTCTGTTGATGTGTGGAGCCATGAAAAATCTTTCAAACTACTCATGATTATTTGGGAAGTTAACCTAGCGTGTTTCCATTAGGTTTGCAGTCAGCACTTTGGTGTAAAATTGAAATGTATACTATTTGTATTATCTAAGCATTGCATGCACTGAGATAACAACTTTTTTGTGTTGATGTGTGGAGCCATGAAAAAACTTTCAAACTGCTCATGATTATTTGGGAAGTTAACCTAGGGTGTTTCCATTAGGTTTGCAGTCAGCACTTTGGTGTAAAATTGAAATGTATACTATTTGTATTATCTAAGCATTGTATGCACTGAGATAACAACTTTTTTGTGTTGATGTGTGGAGCCATGAAAAAACTTTCAAACTACTCATAATCATTTGGAAAGTTAACCTAAGGTGTTTCCATTAGGTTTGCAGTAAGTACTTTGGTGTAAAATTGAAATGTATACTATTTGTATTGTCTAAGCATAGTATGCACTGAGAAAGTAACTTTTTTGTCTTGACGAAGAGAGGCATGAAACAACTTTCAACCTATTCATTCTCATGTGGGAAGTTAACCTAAAGTGTTTCCATTAGGTTTGCAGTAAGTACTTTGGTGTAAAATTGAAATGTATACTATTTGTATTATCTAACCATTGTATGCCCTGAGATAACAACATTTTTGTGTTGATGTGTGGAGCCATGAAAAAACTTTCAAACTACTCATGATTATTTGGGAAGTTAACCTAGGGTATTTCCATTAGGTTTGCAGTCAGTACTTTGGTGTAAAATTGAAATGTATACTATTTGTATTATCTAAGCATTGTATGCACTGAGATAACAACTTTTTTGTGTTGATCTGTGGAGCCATGAAAAAACTTTCAAACTACTCATATTCATTTGGGAAGTTAACCTTAGGTGTTTCCATTAGGTTTGCAGTAAGTACTTTGGTGTAAAATTGAAATGTATACTATTTGTATTATCTAAGCATAGTATGCACTGAGAAAGTAACTTTTTTGTCTTGATGAACAGAGGCATGAAACAACTTTCAACCTACTCATACTCATGTGGGAAGTTAACCAAAGGTGTTTCCATTAGGTTTGCAGTAAGTACTTTGGTGTAAAATTGAAATGTATACTATTTGTATTATCTAAGCATTGTATGCACTGAGATAACAACTTTTTTGTGTTGATGTGTGGAGCCATGAAAAAACTTTCAAACTACTCATGATCATTTGGGAAGTTAACCTAGGGTGTTTCCATTAGGTTTGCAGTCAGTACTTTGGTGTAAAATTGAAATGTATACTATTTGCATTATCTAAGCATTGTATGCACTGAGATAACAACTTTTTTGTGTTGATGTGTGGAGCCATGAAAAAACTTTCAAACTACTCATGATCATTTGGGACGTTAACCTAAGGTGTTTCCATTAGGTTTGCAGACAGTACTTTGGTGTAAAATTGAAATGTATACTATTTGTATTAGCTACGCATTGTATGCACTGAGATAACAACTTTTTTGTGTTGATGTGTGGAGCCATGAAAAAACTTTCAAACTACTCATATTCATTTGGGAAGTTAACCTAAGGTGTTTCCATTAGGTTTGCAGTAAGTACTTTGGTGTAAAATTGAAATGTATACTATTTGTATTGTCTAAGCATAGTATGCACTGAGAAAGTAACTTTTTTGTCTTGATGAACAGAGGCATGAAACAACTATCAACCTACTCACACTCATGTGGGAAGCTAACCAAAAGTGTTTCCATTAGGGTTGCAGTCAGTACTTTGGAGTAAAATTGAAATGTATACTATTTGTATTATCTAAGCATTCTATGCACTGAGATAACAACTTTTTTGTGTTGATGTGTGGAGCCATGAAAAAACTTTCAAACTACTCATCATTATTTGGGAAGTTAACCTAGGGTGTTTCCATTAGGTTTGCAGTCAGCACTTTGGTGTAAAATTGAAATGTAAACTATTTGTATTATCTAAGCATTGCATGCACTGAGATAACAACTTTTTTGTGTTGATGTGTGGAGCCATGAAAAAACTTTCAAACTACTCATGATTATTTGGGAAGTTAACCTAGGGTGTTTCCATTAGGTTTGCAGTCAGCACTTTGGTGTAAAATTGAAATGTATACTATTTGTATTATCTAAGCATTGTATGCACTGAGATAACAACTTTTTTGTGTTGATGTGTGGAGCCATGAAAAAACTTTCAAACTACTCATAATCATTTGGAAAGTTAACCTAAGGTGTTTCCATTAGGTTTGCAGTAAGTACTTTGGTGTAAAATTGAAATGTATACTATTTGTATTGTCTAAGCATAGTATGCACTGAGAAAGTAACTTTTTTGTCTTGACGAAGAGAGGCATGAAACAACTTTCAACCTATTCATTCTCCTGTGGGAAGTTAACCTAAAGTGTTTCCATTAGGTTTGCAGTAAGTACTTTGGTGTAAAATTGAAATGTATACTATTTGTATTATCTAACCATTGTATGCCCTGAGATAACAACTTTTTTGTGTTGATGTGTGGAGCCATGAAAAAACTTTCAAACTACTCATAATCATTTGGGAAGTTAACCTAAGGTGTTTCCATTAGGTTTGCAGTAAGTACTTTCGGGTAAAATTGAAATTTATACTATTTGTATTCTCTAAGCATAGTATGCACTGAGAAAGTAACTTTTTTGTCTTGATGAACAGAGGCATGAAACAACTTTCAACCTACTCATACTCATGTGGGAAGTTAACCAAAGGTGGTACCATTCGGTTTGCAGTAAGTACTTTGGTGTAAAATTGAAATGTATACTATTTGTATTGTCTAAGCATAGTATGCACTGAGAAAGTAACTTTTTTGTCTTGATGAACAGAGGCATGAAACAACTTTCAACCTACTCATACTCATGTGGGAAAGCTAACCAAAAGTGTTTCCATGAGGTTTGCAGTCAGTACTTTGGAGTAAAATTGAAATGTATACTATTTGTATTATCGAAGCATTGTATGCACTGAGATAACAACTTTTTTGTGTTGATGTGTGGAGCCATGAAAAAACTTTCAAACTACTCATGATCATTTGGGACGTTAACCTAGGGTGTTTCCATTAGGTTTGCAGACAGTACTTTGGTGTAAAATTGAAATGTATACTATTTGTATTATCTAAGCATTGTATGCACTGAGATAACAACTTTTTTGTGTTGATGTGTGGAGCCATGAAAAAACTTTCAAACTACTCATGATCATTTGGGACGTTAACCTAGGGTGTTTCCATTAGGTTTGCAGACAGTACTTTGGTGTAAAATTGAAATGTATACTATTTGTATTATCTAAGCATTGTATGCTCTGAGATAACAACTTTTTTGTGTTGATGTGTGGAGCCATGAAAAACTTTCAAACTACTCATATTCATTTGGGAAGTTAACCTAAGGTGTTTCCATTAGGTTTGCAGTAAGTACTGTGGTGTAAATTGAAATGTATACTATTTGTATTGTCTAAGCATATTATGCACTGAGAAAGTAACTTTTTTGTCTTGATGAACAGAGGCATGAAACAACTTTCAACCTACTCACACTCATGTGGGAAGCTAACCAAAAGTGTTTCCATTAGGGTTGCAGTACTTTGGAGTAAAATTGAAATGTATACTATTTGTATTATCTAAGCATTCTATGCACTGAGATAACAACTTTTTGTGTTGATGTGTGGAGCCATGAAAAAACTTTCAAACTACTCATCATTATTTGGGAAGTTACCCTAGGGTGTTTCCATTAGGTTTGCAGTCAGCACTTTGGTGTAAAATTGAAATGTAAACTATTTGTATTATCTAAGCATTGCATGCACTGAGATAACAACTTTTTTGTGTTGATGTGTGGAGCCATGAAAAAACTTTCAAACTACTCATGATTATTTGGGAAGTTAACCTAGGGTGTTTCCATTAGGTTTGAAGTCAGCACTTTGGTGTAAAATTGAAATGTATACTATTTGTATTATCTAAGCATTGTATGCACTGAGATAACAACTTTTTTGTGTTGATGTGTGGAGCCATGAAATAACTTTCAAACTACTCATAATCATTTGGAAAGTTAACCTAAGGTGTTTCCATTAGGTTTGCAGTAAGTACTTTGGTGTTAAAATTGAAATGTATACTATTTGTATTGTCTAAGCATAGTATGCACTGAGAAAGTAACTTTTTTGTCTTGACGAAGAGAGGCATGAAACAACTTTCAACCTATTCATTCTCCTGTGGGAAGTTAACCTAAAGTGTTTCCATTAGGTTTGCAGTAAGTACTTTGGTGTAAAATTGAAATGTATACTATTTGTATTATCTAACCATTGTATGCCCTGAGATAACAACTTTTTTGTGTTGATGTGTGGAGCCATGAAAAAACTTTCAAACTACTCATAATCATTTGGGAAGTTAACCTAAGGTGTTTCCATTAGGTTTGCAGTAAGTACTTTCGGGTAAATTGAAATTTATACTATTTGTATTCTCTAAGCATAGTATGCACTGAGAAAGTAACTTTTTTGTCTTGATGAACAGAGGCATGAAACAACTTTCAACCTACTCATACTCATGTGGGAAGCTGACCAAAAGAGTTCCCACTGGGTTTGCAGTAAGTAATTTGGAGTAAATTGACAATGTATACTATTTGTATTATCTAAGCATTGTATGCACTGAGATAACAACTTTTTTGTGTTGATGTGTGGAGCCATGAAAAAACTTTCAAACTACTCATAATCATTTGGGAAGTTAACCTAAGGTGTTTCCATTAGGTTTGCAGTAAGTAATTTCGTGTAAAATTGAAATTTATACTATTTGTATTCTCTAAGCATAGTATGCACTGAGAAAGTAACTTTTTTTGTCTTGACGAAGAGAGGCATGAAACAACTTTCAACCTATTCATTCTCATGTGGGAAGTTAACCTAAAGTGTTTCCATTAGGTTTGCAGTAAGTACTTTGGTGTAAAATTGAAATGTATACTATTTGTATTATCTAACCATTGTATGCCCTGAGATAACAACATTTTTGTGTTGATGTGTGGAGCCATGAAAAAACTTTCAAACTACTCATGATTATTTGGGAAGTTAACCTAGGGTATTTCCATTAGGTTTGCAGTCAGTACTTTGGTGTAAAATTGAAATGTATACTATTTGTAATATCTAAGCATTGTATGTACTGAGATAACAACTTTTTTGTGTTGATGTGTGGAGCCATGAAAAAACTTTCAAACTACTCATATTCATTTGGGAAGTTAACCTTAGGTGTTTCCATTAGGTTTGCAGTAAGTACTTTGGTGTAAAATTGAAATGTATACTATTTGTATTATCTAAGCTTTGTATGCACTGAGATAACAACTTTTTTTGTGTTGATGTGTGGAGCCATGAAAAAACTTTCAAACTACTCATACTCATTTGGGGAAGTTAACCTAAGGTGTTTCCATTAGGTTTGCAGTAAGTACTTTGGTGTAAAATTGAAATGTATACTATTTGTATTATCTAAGCATTGTATGCACTGAGATAACAACTTTTTTGTGTTGATCTATGGAGCCATGAAAAAACTTCCAAACTACTCATAATCATTTGGGAAGTTAACCTAAGGTGTTTCCATTAGGTTTGCAGTAAGTACTTTGGTGTAAAATTGAAATGTATACTATTTGTATTGTCTAAGCATAGTATGCACTGAGAAAGTAACTTTTTTGTCTTGATGAACAGAGGCATGAAACAACTTTCAACCTACTCATACCTCATGTGGGAAGTTAACCAAAAGTGTTTTCCATTAGGTTTGCAGTAAGTTCTTTGGAGTAAAATTGAAATGTATACTATTTGTATTGTCTTAGTATTGTATGCACTGAGAAAACAACTTTTTTCTCTTGATGTGCAGAGCCATATACAACTTTCAAACTATTCATAATCATGTGGGAAGTTAATTTAAAATGTTTCCCAATGGTTTGCACTCTGCACTTTGGTGGGAAAATTGAGATGTATACTACCTTAATGTCAGAACATAGTATGCACTGAGAAAGTAACTTTTTTGTCTTGATGAACAGAGACATGAAACAACTTTCAACCTACTCATACTCAGTGGGAAGTTAACAAAAGTGTTTCCATTTGGTTTGCAGTAAGTACTTTGGAGTAAAATTGAAATGTATACTATTTGTATTGTCTTAGTATAGTATGCTCTGAGATAACAACTATTTTGTTTTCATGTGTAGATCCATAATACAACTTTCAAACAACTCAGAAACATGTGGGAAGGTAACAAAGGTGTTTCCATTAGGTTTGCAGTAAGTACTTTGGTGTAAAATTGAAATGTATACTATTTGTATTGTCTAAGCATTGTATGCACAGAGAGATCAACTTTTTTGTCTTTATGTGCACAGGTTTGAAGCAACTTTCAGACATCTCAGAATTATGTGGGAAGTTAACCTAAGGTGTTTCCATTAGGATTGCAGTAAGTACTTTGGTGTAAAATTGAAATGTATGCTATTTGTATTGTAAATGCATTGTATGCACTGAGAGATCAACTTGTTTGTCTTTATGTGCACAGGTGTGAAACAACTTTCAGACATCTCAGAATCATGTGGGAAGTTAACCTAAGGTGTTTTCCATTAGGTTTGCAGTAAGTACTTGGTGTAAAATTGAACTGTATACTATTTGTATTATCTAACCATTGTATGCACTGAGATAACAACTTTTTTGTGTTGATGTGTGGAGCCATGAAAAAACTTTCAAACTACTCATAATCATTTGGAAGTTAACCTAAGGTGTTTTCCATTAGTTTTGCAGTATGTAGTTTGGTGTAAAATTGAAATGTATACTATTTGTATTATCTAACCATTGTATGCCCTGAGTTAACAACATTTTTTGTGTTGATGTGTGGAGCCATGAAAAAGCTTTCAAACTACTCATAATCATGTGGGAAGTTAACTTAAAATGTTTCCCAATGGTTTGCAATCTGCACTTTGGTGGAAAATTGAGATGTATACTACCTTAATGTCAGAAAATAGTATGCACTGAGAAAGTAACTTTTTTGTCTTGATGAACAGAGGTATGAAACAACATTCAACCTACTCATACTCATGTGGGAAGTTAACCTAAGGTGTTTCCATTAGGTTTTCAGGAAGAACTTTGGTGTAAAATTGATATGTAGACTATTTGTATTATCTAAGCATTGTCTGCACTGGGATAAGAACTTTTTTGTGTTGATGTATGGAGCCATGAAAAAACTTTCAAACTACTCATAATCATTTGGGAAGTTAACCTCAGCTGTTTCCATTAGGTTTCCAGTAAGTACTTTGGTGTAAAATTGAAATGTATACTATTTGTATTGTCTAAGCCTAGTATGCACTGAGAAATAACTTTTTTGTCTTGATGAACAGAGGCATGAAACAACTTTCAACCTACTCATACTCATGTGGGAAGCTGACCAAAAGATTTTCCATTGCGTTTGCAGTAACTACTTTGGAGTAAAATTGAAATGTATACTATTTGTATTATCTAAGCATTGTATGCACTGAGATAACAACTTTTTTGTGTTGATGTGTGGAGCCATGAAAAAACTTTCAAACTACTCATAATCATTTGGGAAGTTAACCTAAGGTGTTTCCATTAGTTTTGCAGTATGTAGTTTGTTGTAAAATTGAAATGTATACTATTTGTATTATCTAACCATTGTATGCCCTGAGTTAGCAACATTTTGTGTTGATGTGTGGAGCCATGAAAAAGCTTTCAAACTACTCATAATCATGTGGGAAGTTAACTTAAAATGTTTCCCAATGGTTTGCACTCTTGCACTTTGGTGGAAAATTGAGATGTATACTACCTTAATGTCAGAAAATAGTATGCACTGAGAAAGTAACTTTTTTGTCTTGATGAACAGAGGTATGAAACAACATTCAACCTACTCATACTCATGTGGGAAGTTAACCTAAGGTGTTTCCATTAGGTTTTCAGGAAGAACTTTGGTGTAAAATTGAAATGTAGACTATTTGTATTATCTAAGGCATTGTCTGCACTGAGATAAGAACTTTTTTGTGTTGATGTATGGAGCCATGAAAAAACTTTCAAACTACACATAATCATTTGGGAAGTTAACCTGAGCTGTTTCCATTAGGTTTCCAGTAAGTACTTTGGTGTAAAATTGAAATGTATACTATTTGTATTGTCTAAGCCTAGTATGCACTGAGAAATAACTTTTTTGTCTTGATGAACAGAGGCATGAAACAACTTTCAACCTACTCATACTCATGTGGGAAGCTGACCAAAAGTGTTTCCATTGCGTTTGCAGTAAGTACTTTGGAGTAAAATTGAAATGTATACTATTTGTATTATCTAAGCATTGTATGCACTGAGATAACAACTTTTTGGTGTTGATGTGTGGAGCCATGAAAAAACTTTCAAACTACTCATAATCATTTGGGAAGTTAACCTAAGGTGTTTCCATTAGGTTTGCAGTAAGTACTTTGGTGTAAAATTGAAATGTATACTATTTATTTTGTCTAAGCATAGTATGCACTGAGAAAGTAACTTTTTTGTCTTGACGAAGAGAGGCATGAAACAACTTTCAACCTCTTCATTCTCATGTGGGAAGTTACCTAAAGTGTTTCCATTAGGTTTGCAGTAAGTACTTTGGTGTAAAATTGAAATGTATACTATTTGTATTATCTAACCATTGTATGCCCTGAGTTAACAACATTTTTGTGTTGATGTGTAGAGCCATGAAACAACTTTCAAACTATTCATAATCATGTGGGAAGTTAACTTAAAATGTTTCCCAATGGTGTGCACTCTGCACTTTGGTGGAAAATTGAGATGTATACTACCTTAATGTCTAACATAGTATGCACTGAGAAAGTAACTTGTTTCTCTTGATGAACAGAGGCATGAAACAACTTTAAACCTACTCATACTCATGTGGAAAGTTAACCTAAGTAGTTTCCAGTAGGTTTGTAGTAAGTACTTTGGTGTAAAATTGAAATGTATACTATTTGTATTATCTAAGCATTGTATGCACTGAGATAACAACTTTTTTGTGTTGATGTATGGAGCCATGAAAAAACTTCCAAACTACTCATAATCATTTGGGAAGTTAACCTAAGGTGTTTCCATTAGGTTTGCAGTAAGTACTTTGGTGTAAATTGAAATGTATACTATATGTATTGTCTAAGCATAGTATGCACTGAGAAAGTAACTTTTTTGTCTTGATGAACAGAGGCATGAAACAACTTTCAACCTACTCATACTCATGTGGGAAGTTAACCAAAAGTGTTTCCATTAGGTTTGCAGTAAGTTCTTTGGAGTAAAATTGAAATGTATACTATTTGTATTGTCTTAGTATTGTATGCACTGAGAAAACAACTTTTTTCTCTTGATGTGCAGAGCCATAATACAACTTTCAAACTATTCATAATCATGTGGGAAGTTAATTTAAAATGTTTCCCAATGGGTTGCACTCTGCACTTTGGTGGAAAATTGAGATGTATACTACCTTAATGTCAGAACATAGTATGCACTGAGAAAGTAACTTTTTTGTCTTGATGAACAGAGACATGAAACAACTTTCACCTACTCATACTCATGTGGGAAGTTAACCAAAGGTTTTTCCATTAGGTTTGCAGTAAGTACTTTGGTGTAAAATTGAAATGTATGCTATTTGTATTGTAAATGCATTGTATGCACTGAGAGATCAACTTTTTTGTCTTTATGTGCACAGGTGTGAAACAACTTTCAGACATCTCAGAATCATGTGGGAAGTTAACCTAAGGTGTTTCCATTAGGTTTGCAGTAAGTACTTGGTGTAAAATTGAAATGTATACTATTTGTATTATCTAACTATTGTATGCACTGAGATAACAACTTTTTTGTGTTGATGTGTGGAGCCATGAAAAAAACTTTC
Source organism: Mobula birostris (assembly GCF_030028105.1). NCBI lineage: Eukaryota > Metazoa > Chordata > Chondrichthyes > Myliobatiformes > Myliobatidae > Mobula > Mobula birostris. The sequence goes on from NW_027278510.1 coordinate 181,804, forward strand.
AAACTACTCATAATCATTTGGGAAGTTAACCTAAGGTGTTTCCATTAGTTTTGCAGTATGTAGTTTGGTGTAAAATTGAAATGTATACTATTTGAATTATCTAACCATTGTATGCCCTGAGTTAACAACATTTTTGTGTTGATGTGTAGAGCCATGAAACAACTTTCAAACTATTCATAATCATGTGGAAGTTAACTTAAAATGTTTCCCAATGGTTTGCACTCTGCACTTTGGTGGAAAATTGAGATGTATACTACCTTAATGTCTAACATAGTATGCACTGAGAAAGTAACTTTTTTCTCTTGATGAACAGAGGCATGAAACAACTTTAAACCTACTCATACTCATGTGGGAAGTTCACCTAAGCTGTTTCCATTAGGTTTGCAGTAAGTACTTTGGTGTAAAATTGAAATGTATACTATTTGTATTGTCTAAGCCTAGTATGCACTGAGAAATAACTTTTTTGTCTTGATGAACAGAGGCATGAAACAACTTTCAACCTACTCATACTCATGTGGGAAGCTGACCAAAAGAGTTTCCATTGTGTTTGCAGTAAGTACTTTGGAGTAAAATTGAAATGTATACTATTTGTATTATCTAAGCATTGTATGCACTGAGATAACAACTTTTTTGTGTTGATGTGTGGAGCCATGAAAAAACTTTCAAACTACTCATCATTATTTGGGAAGTTAACCTAGGGTGTTTCCATTAGGTTTGCAGTCAGCACTTTGGTGTAAAATTGAAATGTAAACTATTTGTATTATCTAAGCATTGCATGCACTGAGATAACAACTTTTTTGTGTTGATGTGTGGAGCCATGAAAAAACTTTCAAACTACTCATGATTATTTGGGAAGTTAACCTAGGGTGTTTCCATTAGGTTTGAAGTCAGCACTTTGGTGTAAAATTGAAATGTATACTATTTGTATTATCTAAGCATTGTATGCACTGAGATAACAACTTTTTTGTGTTGATGTGTGGAGCCATGAAATAACTTTCAAACTACTCATAATCATTTGGAAAGTTAACCTAAGGTGTTTCCATTAGGTTTGCAGTAAGTACTTTGGTGTAAAATTGAAATGTATACTATTTGTATTGTCTAAGCATAGTATGCACTGAGAAAGTAACTTTTTTGTCTTGACGAAGAGAGGCATGAAACAACTTTCAACCTATTCATTCTCCTGTGGGAAGTTAACCTAAAGTGTTTCCATTAGGTTTGCAGTAAGTACTTTGGTGTAAAATTGAAATGTATACTATTTGTATTATCTAACCATTGTATGCCTGAGATAACAACTTTTTTGTGTTGATGTGTGGAGCCATGAAAAAACTTTCAAACTACTCATAATCATTTGGGAAGTTAACCTAAGGTGTTTCCATTAGGTTTGCAGTAAGTACTTTCGGGTAAAATTGAAATTTATACTATTTGTATTCTCTAAGCATAGTATGCACTGAGAAAGTAACTTTTTGTCTTGATGAACAGAGGCATGAAACAACTTTCAACCTACTCATACTCATGTGGGAAGCTGACCAAAAGAGTTCCCACTGGGTTTGCAGTAAGTAATTTGGAGTAAAATTGAAATGTATACTATTTGTATTATCTAAGCATTGTATGCACTGAGATAACAACTTTTTTGTGTTGATGTGTGGAGCCATGAAAAAACTTTCAAACTACTCATAATCATTTGGGAAGTTAACCTAAGGTGTTTCCATTAGGTTTGCAGTAAGTAATTTCGTGTAAAATTGAAATTTATACTATTTGTATTCTCTAAGCATAGTATGCACTGAGAAAGTAACTTTTTTGTCTTGACGAAGAGAGGCATGAAACAACTTTCAACCTATTCATTCTCATGTGGGAAGTTAACCTAAAGTGTTTCCATTAGGTTTGCAGTAAGTACTTTGGTGTAAAATTGAAATGTATACTATTTGTATTATCTAACCATTGTATGCCCTGAGATAACAACATTTTTGTGTTGATGTGTGGAGCCATGAAAAAACTTTCAAACTACTCATGATTATTTGGGAAGTTAACCTAGGGTATTTCCATTAGGTTTGCAGTCAGTACTTTGGTGTAAAATTGAAATGTATACTATTTGTATTATCTAAGCATTGTATGTACTGAGATAACAACTTTTTTGTGTTGATGTGTGGAGCCATGAAAAAACTTTCAAACTACTCATATTCATTTGGGAAGTTAACCTTAGGTGTTTCCATTAGGTTTGCAGTAAGTACTTTGGTGTAAAATTGAAATGTATACTATTTGTATTATCTAAGCTTTGTATGCACTGAGATAACAACTTTTTTGTGTTGATGTGTGGAGCCATGAAAAAACTTTCAAACTACTCATACTCATTTGGGAAGTTAACCTAAGGTGTTTCCATTAGGTTTGCAGTAAGTACTTTGGTGTAAAATTGAAATGTATACTATTTGTATTATCTAAGCATTGTATGCACTGAGATAACAACTTTTTTGTGTTGATCTATGGAGCCATGAAAAAACTTCCAAACTACTCATAATCATTTGGGAAGTTAACCTAAGGTGTTTCCATTAGGTTTGCAGTAAGTACTTTGGTGTAAAATTGAAATGTATACTATTTGTATTGTCTAAGCATAGTATGCACTGAGAAAGTAACTTTTTTGTCTTGATGAACAGAGGCATGAAACAACTTTCAACCTACTCATACTCATGTGGGAAGTTAACCAAAAGTGTTTCCATTAGGTTTGCAGTAAGTTCTTTGGAGTAAAATTGAAATGTATACTATTTGTATTGTCTTAGTATTGTATGCACTGAGAAAACAACTTTTTTCTCTTGATGTGCAGAGCCATAATACAACTTTCAAACTATTCATAATCATGTGGGAAGTTAATTTTAAAATGTTTCCCAATGGTTTGCACTCTGCACTTGGTGGAAAATTGAGATGTATACTACCTTAATGTCAGCACATAGTATGCACTGAGAAAGTAACTTTTTTGTCTTGATGAACAGAGACATGAAACAACTTTCAACCTACTCATACTCATGTGGGAAGTTAACCAAAGTGTTTCCATTTGGTTTGCAGTAAGTACTTTGGAGTAAATTGAAATGTATACTATTTGTATTGTCTTAGTATAGTATGCTCTGAGATAACAACTATTTTGTTTTCATGTGTAGATCCATAATACAACTTTCAAACAACTCAGAAACATGTGGGAAGGTAACCAAAGGTGTTTCCATTAGGTTTGCAGTAAGTACTTTGGGGTGTAAAATTGAAATGTATACTATTTGTATTGTCTAAGCATTGTATGCACAGAGAGATCAACTTTTTTGTCTTTATGTGCACAGGTTTGAAGCAACTTTCAGACATCTCAGAATTATGTGGGAAGTTAACCTAAGGTGTTTCCATTAGGATTGCAGTAAGTACTTTGGTGTAAAATTGAAATGTATGCTATTTGTATTGTAAATGCATTGTATGCACTGAGAGATCAACTTGTTTGTCTTATGTGCACAGGTGTGAAACAACTTTCAGACATCTCAGAATCATGTGGGAAGTTAACCTAAGGTGTTTCCATTAGGTTTGCAGTAAGTACTTGGTGTAAAATTGAACTGTATACTATTTGTATTATCTAACCATTGTATGCACTGAGATAACAACTTTTTTGTGTTGATGTGTGGAGCCATGAAAAAACTTTCAAACTACTCATAATCATTTGGGAAGTTAACCTAAGGTGTTTCCATTAGTTTGGCAGTATGTAGTTTGGTGTAAAATTGAAATGTATACTATTTGTATTATCTAACCATTGTATGCCCTGAGTTAACAACATTTTTGTGTTGATGTGTGGAGCCATGAAAAAGCTTTCAAACTACTCATAATCATGTGGGAAGTTAACTTAAAAATGTTTCCCAATGGTTTTGCAATCTGCACTTTGGTGGAAAATTGAGATGTATACTACCTTAATGTCAGAAAATA